>NW_027672031.1:0-140000 GCF_964165515.1 Mesoplodon bidens | reverse complement strand
GTGTTGCCAGGCTCCCTGGCCTTCACCGGCCCCGCCCCCAATGAAGTTGCAGCCTCTCTTCATAGTGTAAATGCTGTGAGAAGATGAGCTTTTCAAAAAATAAAATTCTCCCTGCCTTGCCTTCTCAGGGACACCATGAAACACCTACTGTCCTGTGCAGTGCTTATTTCCGAGTCCTCGAGGAGAGGGTGTTTGGTTCTGTGTTGTAAACGGGTGGGTGGCCCGAGGGCACATCATCTCCTAGTCAGCCATCGGGTTCACCAGTTCGGGTTCGGTGGCGTGAAGGACACTGACCTCCTCCGGTGAGTTGGACTTTGAAAGTCTTGGGGCCCTGAGTAGGCCACCCCCAAAGGTGCCTCCGTGGCCTAGGGATAGGGACGTTCTGGAATGCATTAGGGTGACAACACCACGAGAGGGACACTCTGACTCTCCTTTCCTTCTCCCCTCTGAAATCAGGAAGACACTCTCTCACGTGAAAGGGGAGGGGGGCGGGAGGGAGGTGCAGAGATCATGACGAACGGAGCCGCCTTCATGTCTCATGACATGGGCACGCATCCTCTGAGTGGGATGGCTCATGACGAATAGAGGACGTAGATGGGGACGGACGAGAGAAGAAGGTGGAAGGAAGGGGAACTCTCCCCCCAGGGATGCTTTTCCATAGGCCGACTTCAAGACTTTGTAACATCTCTGGTCATCTCAGGGCTGAGAGGTTGGCTAAGTGCCACGACAGGGTGACATCTCAGCGAGTGTCTACATCCTGTCCACGTAAGATACAATACTGACATGTTCATGGCTCCACAAGTCTAAGGGTCTCCCTGTTTTGGACCTTGTTACGCAGGAGAGAATGAGCAAAATGGAGGCTCACGCGAAAGGGACTGAACCCAGTATCGGGGAGATATGTTCTCACCGACTTTCACGCCAAGGCGGCAACAACCGACAGCCCTGTTGAAAGAAAGGTGGTGGGGGTGGGCGGGTGGCGGGGCACACACTCTGTCCTTTCCACAGCCGGTCGGTCGGGGCTCTGGCAGACGGGGGACGGCGGCGGCCCAGCCGGTCCCCCCCTGGCCAACCTCCCCACCCCCCCACCTTGCCTTCCTTCACCCGCCCATGGTGCCTCGAAGACGACTCCAATTGTCATTAGACACGGGCGGGAAGACTTCTACAGTCTAGCGGCAACGTCTGTCTGACCTGTCATGCTTGTGACCCTGGGGGTGGGGGGTGGCGGTGGTTTTTTTTCTCTCTGGAAAGAAAACCTCCTCTTTCTGGACCCTCTGAACCCCAGCCACTGGACTTCATTCCACTGCCACTTAGTAGGGGGGGGGGGGGGGGTCAGTCATCCAAACATTCTTGGGACCGTAGGTATGTTTTCCGTGTGGGCTGAGGTCTTCTTCCCCCACTGCAAGCCTGATGTCCTCACCGTGGTACAGAGACTGTGAAAAAAACAGAATGTGTTTGCCACTTGGGGGTCTACCTTCCACAGCCTCGCCTGTGATCAGATCGAGGCACCCGCTTCGCTGGGCAAATCCTACAATCCTTCACAGAAGCTCTGGCCAACTTTTCGGAACCGTCACGCTCCATCATCAGGCAAGGTCGGCAGAACCGATGGAAAGACTGGACTCCAAGAAGAACGAGAAGGACTTACGTGGGGTTGAATGAACCGATGAATAGGATGATACTGTGTCGGACTCCTTGCGTAAAGTAGGACTGATTGGGGAAGCGGGGGATACCTTAGGGGGTTGCGATGAACAGAGGCGCATGGCCGTACATCAAACAGGTGGTGGTCAACAAGCCCCTCCTACTGTAGAGCACAGGAAAGTCTACTCAGTACTTTGTCATAGCCTATGAGAGAAAAGAATATGAAAAAAAAAATCGATAGGAAAGATCTTTAGAGATGTAAAGAGAGAGGGGGGAGAGAGGGAGGGAGAGAGAGAGACAGAAAGGGACGAGGACTGATTCTTAAATCTTTTGTTTTCCAGATACAAGGAAGAACATACACCGACCAACAAAACCCGATTTTCTTTTTCTTTCTTTCTTTTTTTTTTTTTTTTTAAATTTTTTTTATTTTTAAAGATGGACCTCCATGTGGTCACTCATACCTCTGTCAGCAGGATGGATTCGGTGATCTTTTTCTCCCTACCTTCCTTAATTCGGGAACTCTCAGCGAGGCTTCTTATTTCCTTGGCCATCGTTATTTGCATAGGTTACTTGGAGGCCAAAAGTATGTTTCCACAAAACGGGGATACTCACTTGTGGATATGAAATTCTGGTGCTCCTCGTTTCCCTTAGGGTGCTGTTCTTAACCTGAAAACTGGACTGCATCCCAAAGTTTCCTGAGTTCCCTCCGATATCTGGCCACGACTCTCTCCATGAACCTTTGCCATGGTCTCCCACCCTTTTGACTGGGCATCACTGAGAACGAAAACGGCCCTTGGCCTGAAGCCCTGCAAACGGAAGCTAGAGAACTTGATGAAAACCTTAGAGAAAGGGCCACAACGGCTCCTATGGAAACAATCCTCGTGCCTGTTTCTGTGAGAGCCACTCCGAAATTCGAACCAAACACCCGACGACATCATCAGAGGTATTTCAGACGTCTAAGGTTGCTTCGACCCTGACATTTAGAAATCTCCTTGACTCTCTCTCTCTCTCTCTCTCTCTCTCTCTCTCTCTCTCTCTCTCTCTCTCTCTCTCTCTCACACACACACACACACACACACCACACACACACCACACACACACACACACACACACACACACACACACACACACACACACACACACACACACACGTCACCAGCTCAGCTTTAATATGCTCCAAGGAACTTTCAGAGGACGGAAATGTTGGGCTCCAGAGTAGGCCGCCCCAAAATGTGCCTCCACGCTCTATTGATTATTTTGAATTCAAGTCACTTAAGAACCGGCCAGCACAAGAGGGACACACTGGCCCTCCTTTCTGTCCTCCTGTGGAGGAAGATCTCAAGTGAAGACATCTGCTTCCACGCATGTCCATGATTCTCAAATGGTGTAGTGGGGTTTCCCTGGGTTAGGAAAAGGAGGGGACACCTTTTGCCTGGGGGAAAAAAAAAACACAAAAAAACCAAAACCTGTTTCTCACACATCCTCCTCCCATCCCTTCCTCTCTCTCTCCCTCCTTCCCTCCCTACAGTTTGGAGGGGGCAGCCTAAGGGTGGGTGGGGAAATGGGGGAACGAAAAAAGAGAAAGCCATTCATGAAAGAGAAGCTCGAGGCAAGGTCAGAGGCTCCAACTGGACCGGAGAGCTTTCTGCATTTGAATGGAGCGATTGAACGAGGCCCTGCCGAAGGAATCGTCCGGGCCTCCCCTCCCCCCGCTCCTGGCAAAGGTCAGTCCAGAGGACTTAGGAAGGAGCTCTGGAGAAGGAACGGGGGTGGGGGTGGGGGTGGGGGCGGGACCAACAGACAATAGCCGCTGCCTGCCTGCCTGCCTGCCTGCCTGCCTGCCTGCCTGCCTGCCGGGCTGAGGCAGGCCTGAGGCCTACGCTGGCTCCTGCAACACAATCCCTTCCAGGAAACTGCTGTGATGACTATTGGGCAGTGAAGGATCAAATCTGAACTCTCTTGGCCTCTTTCTGCAAAAGGCCCGAGTCTCTTTCTACGACAGATTCTCTGCATTTCTTGGCACATGGACTGACTGACCCGCACCCTCCCATCCTGTCAGATGCTCCTTGGGACACACACCTCCACTGGAAGGCTGCTTTGGCCTCGTCCAGAAAACGAACAAGCAGAAACAAGCACACAAACAGACTGAAAGGATGTGTTGGTATTTCTTGGAAAGAAACATGGTCCTCTCACACACCTGAGGGCGGGCAGGAAGCGAAGGCAGGTTCTCGGCCGGAGGGGGACGGGGTGAACCGAGGTCGGTCAGCACTCCCCTTCTCTCCCAGGTCACGTGGGCCTCCCTCCACCGCCTCTCTCTGCGGCCAACCCCCCCCCCCCCGCCCCGGCCCTGGTTCTGAGAGCTCACTGGGGAAAGTTCTCGAGGCCCCGGCAGGCCGGCCGAGATGCCAGCTTGCTGTCCTGCTGCTTCATGTCCATCTCTATCAGCCGTGCCCCAAAGGCACCCAGAGCGCGCGCTCCTCTCTCTCTCTCTCTCTCTCTCTCTCTCTCTCTCTCTCTCTCTCTCTGTGTGTGTGTGTGTGTCTGTGTCTGTGTGTCTGTGTCTGTGTCTGTGTGTGTGTGTGTGTGTGTTGGTGGGATTTCTGTTTGTGTGTGTGTTTGCTTTTGGTTTTGCTTTTTTTTTTTTTTTTTTTCTTCGATAAACTCGCCCCGTTTGGGAGTCGGGTGGAACACGGTGTCTCCTGGCCTGCCGTCCTAACAAACCCCAAAGAAACTCATTTTGGGGTCTCAGTCAGGTCCCCTTTCTTGGAATTCTGGTTTCACAAATCCGTCTCTGGTGTCCATGGAATTCTCAGGTCCAGCCATCGATCCACCCAAAGGACGGGGAGGGAAGGTTTTGTCCCGGGGACATCTTCCTTCCTTGCCCGCCGCCTCCTCGGGTTCCGGACGCTTCGGTGTGCTGTGACGTGCCCTCAGCTCCACCCCGACCCCCACCCCAAACCCCCCCCCCCCCGCCCCGTTTTTGGGAACTCAGTGAACACGGGTGGTGTTTTTCTTCACAGCCAAACACACTCTCACCGTAAGACCCGGCCCTCGGGGGGGGGGGGGGCTCCTTGTCATGAATGGACCCGAGGCGGGGAGTCGAACGGCTGAGGTCCACGCAGAAACCTGCACGCGGACCTTGACGGTGGCGGCTTGATTCCTCACTGCCAAGAACTCTCTCGGAGGTCACCGAGACCTGTCTTTCAGGAGGTGAAATGGACGGACACATAGCGTGGGGACGAGCCATAGGTAACACTCTTTCTCGGAAAAGAAAAACCATGGACAGGGTGAACAGATCAGCAGCCAGCGGGGTGGTGGTGGATGGTGGATGATGACTAGGCGGGGCGCGCAGGGGACGTTTAAGGCAGGGAAACTCTCCGAAGGTAGGACCCTGATGGGATGAGAACAAACGTTTCGAATAGGGCACTACCTGAGATTGGGTGAATCGAAGGGACCTCTATGGGCCACCACCCCCTCCTCCCCACCATGAAAGCGCCCCAAACAAGCCTGCTCTTTTTACCCCAGTGGAAAACCCTTTCTAAAGCCAGAGGACCAAAAATGACCCAAGACCGATGAGACATCGGACCAGCTATCGCTCGGGACAACAGCGAGGCCGACGACTCCGGTGAACAGTGGACACACACAGAGGGGCCTGGCTCCCCCGGCTCGACCCCCTTCACCGGGAAGCCGAAGCCTCTCACACAGGGATGATGAGCTGTTGTTACCCACTGAGGTGTCTCCGGCCAGTGCAACGTTCATGAAACACGCTGAAGGAAAACGATCGGTCGACGTGTTTGTTGTTGCCTGTCTGAGCCCACGCGATACGAAAGAGAAACCGGGGGAGGGTGTGTGTGCTGATGCGTGGGGTCTGATGGGAGACATCTTGGAGGGTTTTCGCCCTGAGGGTGCCTCGGTCTGGGGTTGACTTGTGTGCGCGCGGAGAAAGAGGGCCGTTATTGAAGGCCCTGTGCAGAAGTTGGACACCATGATCCATGGAACCCTGAAGTTTGGGAACCTAGAAATCTTTTGGTCTGCATTGGAGTTGGAAATCTTCTCCCTGACAGACAGAAAGAAGCACATAGAAGGCGGGGGGGGGGGGGGGGGAGGACGAGGGGGAGGGGGAGGGGGAGGACGAGGAGGGGGAGGGGGAGGAGGAGGAGGAGGAGGAGGAGAAATGGAATTGCATGAGCAGATCAGCTTTTGGATGTCAGCAAGGCACCCGCCGCCCAGTTCTCTGGGTGAACTGTCTTGATCTCGCACATCTCTACAACGTCCGAAATGTGAACGCGGCCTGCGATGGCCTGAGACTAAGGCTAGTGGACTGGATGAGGTAGAACCTGAAACCCAAGGGAAGGAAAAATTAAAAAAATAAAATAAAATAAAACTGAAAATAACAACGGGGGAGGGGAGGGGGAAGTGGTCTTTTTAAGAATACAAACTGCTGGAAGGGCTCCCTCACCCAAACACTAATTCGCAGTCTCCTTCAAGACCAACAGAACTCTTAAAAGTCTTTCCTCACAAATAATAAAAAGCCTCAGCCATCGGAGCAAATACACTTCACCTATCCCAACGGTTCTTTATAAATCAGCAAGAGAGCGAGTTTTCGATCGTCCTACCTGCTGCATGGCTGACTAAAAGTTTTTAAATGAAAGCTATGAAATCCCTGGTCGTGTCGATCTCTAGGTATGTCTGTCTGTACGCATGAGACAGACCTACAGATATTTTGGAAAAGGACTGGGGAATGGCCTAGGGCAAAACAGGCCTTGCAAGCTAAAGAGCAGAGGCCCTGGGGGCCTGAGTCTCAGACACACACCTGCAACCCCCCCCCCCCCACACACACACACACACACACCCCACCCCACACACACATACAAGAGGCTCCCGGGAGTAAAAGATTACCTTGACCTATGTTGACACCCACGACTATGACTATACCTATAGGTGTCCCAAGACAAGCAGCTCAACGATACCTTGAACCCTTATCTGTTCCTGTGCTTTCTTGCAGAAAATTCTCATGCGCTTCTTTCCCCTCGTGGAAGCACCTGCTCTTCCCCATAGGTAGCCACCGTGCAACCAGCTGCTGCTGATCCAAGAATTGGGAGGATGTCTGGAAATGATCAGTGATCCCGAGACAAACGCTCCCTTCCGTGATCAAAGCAACTCGGGGAGCTGTCTTCTCCCCCTCACCCCACACACCGCCTCCTCCCTTGTGTACAACCTGTCTCTTTGAATAAAAAAAAAAGTTTTGCTTGGCTAGCCTTAGAGTCTTGTGGATGCGATCTTCATTTCTAGGGCACTGCTGTGCAAGAATCTGGAAAGGGCCTGGGAACAGGTATGTCTGGAGCTCCCTTCCAGAGCTGGCCTGTTTCTACGTACCTACGGATCCGAGTGCCACGGTGAGCTTGTGGAAGAGCTCTCTGGAATGGCTTCGAAGGAAGCACTCGCTCCCGAATTCAGTCTACTACAAAGGGACCCAAAGGTTTTTTGCAAGTTCACCTGATCTAGGATGAACCCTTCAGCAGAGACTAGCCGAGGTCAAGGTATGGGTTTTAGGAAACTAGGCATGTCTTTAGCGTGATCAGCATTCGAGGTCATCCCTTTCTTCTATCTACGTCGACCCCCCCAAGCCCAATACGCTCACGGGAGTGAACCCAATTCGTCAGCCAGAAAAAGAACTTGGGGATGATGGCTGACATCGTCTAAAGTCTCAGGAAAATGTTCACAGGTCATCTCATCGTCATGGGATTTAGAACAAGTGATTTCGATAGCTCTAGGTGGAGGAACTCCTTAAGAAAGGTTATGTTATTTGATGATGATGATGATGATGATGATGATGATGATGATGATGATGATGATGATGACTTTTTGGTTAGGTCTACCTAAAAGCAGTTTCTCCCAGACCTTCCTTTTGGGTCACTTTAGAAACTTTAGAGTTGGCGTCAGTGGAAGGATGGGGAATTCGTGGACCGTCTAGATCGTTTGCAAAGATAACCTATGGAGACGTTCACGGCTCAGCAAGTCTCAGTGGACCTACTTCTGTCTCCTTAGGACGGGGAGACTAAAGACGTTTCGATGTATGAGTCCACACGTCTAGCATCCCTTTGGGGCGCGGGGTGGGGTGGGGTGGGGTGGGGTGGGGTGGGGAAACATTTTAAAAAAGTGACGCTGTGTGAAAATGTATGCTTCTAGACGGGATGAAATGGAATCATCCATTTGCCGGTCCAGAAACACGGGTGTCACTGACCCCGTTCACCATGGCTTCCCAGTTCCTGTTCATGACCGATTCAGGTTTCTAAGGGTTCCGAATTCGGATTTGTCTTTTTCTTGTTTTCTTCTCCATTCTTGTCTCAAAGAACTTTATGTTCCAAAAATATTTTTTACCTACCAAATCATAGATTGTCCGTTTGTTCCAAAAACTTTTGGGTTGAGAGATTTTTTTCTTTCTTTCTCTCTCTCTCTCTCTCTCTTTCTTTTTTTCCCTCAATCTGTGCATTGTGTTTCTTTCACTTGGTTCTGTTCCTAGGTACAAGGGATTTCTTTTTCATTCCATTAGCTTCAATAAGGGGCTTTGCAGTTTTAGGCGAAAGTAGCAGAAATGTATTTTCTCATTAAGTGTCGGAATGTTGTTTGCCGGTGAGGAGGCTCTCCTTCTGCCAGATGATTGGTGATTGGACGGAGGAAAAAAGTACACATGAGTATGTTCACGAGCACTTACTGACATTTCAGAGGACCTTCAATTAAAAACAGACACCCCAAGCCTCCCCTATCCCCGCCCTGTCAAAGTCATCTGAAGTGGAGAGAAAACCTTGCTATAAAATCATTTTGCTTTTCGTTCGATCAACATGGTGCATGCATTTCCTAGCAGAAACTTAAGCGAGGTGCATGTTCATCATTCAGCAGAATTCTAATTTTCTAGTTCTAAGGAAAACGACTAAAACGAATGAGGAAAACACCTTCCCATGCAATCCTTAGGGAAAGCTCCCACCAACTTTAATGAAAGGAAACTGGGTTTGGAAACAAACGAGTCTTCATTGGGCGACCTTTGATAGAAATGACGCGGGTGGGGGGGGGGAGAGAGAGAGAGACAGACAGACAGAGAGAGAGACAGAGAGAGAGACAGAGAGAGAGAGAGAGAGAGAGAGGGCGCGCGCGCGCGCGCGCGAGCTCACTGTCCCTGGTTCCAGTGTACACACATTTCAGTGACTAGGTGAAATCGCACCAAGAGCCTAACGACGTATTTCCCATGTCCGTTTTCACAGTGGATGGATGAACTGTGCACGCGGCACAGCTGTGTGCGTGAAGTTCAGAGTGTGTGTGTGCGCTGCTGCTGCTGCCTGTTCAGTCTGCCGTGACTCCACACACACATAATAAACGTGCGTGTCCCGGGGGGGGGGGGGGTCCAGGGACCGATCCTCTTTCAGAGCCTGTCGGTGGTTGCCTGGTGTGTATGTGTCTGTTTTCCAGGTCACGCGCAGTGTGTCGTTGTGTTGCTCCCCGCCCCGGTCTCCCCCGTCCGTGGAAAAGAAAAAGAAAGGATTGCCCGAGAACGACGAAAGTGCGGCTGAGAAACCCACAATGGTGACACTGGAAGTCCACTTGGACGGGGTTAGGAGACACCTGAGCATGCCTAGGACAACACTGCCACCGTGTGAGAGACCAGCGCAAGGAGAGCTGAAGAATACAAAGAAGAAAATGGAGGAGGAGGAGGAGGAGGAGGAGGAGGAGGAGGAGGAGGAGGAGGAGGAGGAGGAGGAGGCGGGGTGGGGTGGGGTGGGGGGGTGCTGGTGGGGGTGGTGGAGGGGGAAGGCGGGAGGACAGGTTGAAGATGACTCCAGGCGATGACTTTGGTGCAAACGTTCCCATGAAGAAAAACACTTCGAGAGAGAGTTCAGGACCCAGAGAGCACAAAGGGTTATCTATCGTGTTGGAGGCTGATCTTCAGTTAGGGGAAGAACAGACAAGAAATAGGACTGCTTATCCCGATGTAGAAAGGATACCACGCCGAGAAGGGTTTGAAAACTGCTGTTCCTTATTCCTCTCTATAGAGGATTTTACAAGATGGATCCGAGGCGTTCATGTCGATGCTTTCCATGACAGACAGTCGGTCCACGAAATAAATCGCAGTTTGGCTCTTGTTATAGTCTCTACCTTTTAAATGGTGAGTGAGGAAGACAGTTTTTAAGCGTGTCGATACGATTTTTTTTTTTTTTTTTTTTTTTTGCCGTGCGCGGGCCTCTCACTGTTGTGGCCTCTCCTGTTGCGGAGCACAGGCTCCGGACACGCAGGCTCAGCGGCCACGGCTCACGGGCCCAGCCGCTCCGCGGCATGTGGGATCTTCCCAGACCGGGGCACGAACCCGTGTCCCCTGCATCGGCAGGCGGACTCCCAACCACTGCGCCACCAGGGAAGCCCTCGATACGATTTTTGAATGTCGTGGGACAACGGTATTTTTCCCCCGTGGATGAACAAGATGGCTTTTTTGAGCTTCAGCTTTCAGGGTCCTTTTAGGGTCCTGAACTGCCCTGCCAAGTCAGCCCTGCGTGTCCTTGTGTCCCTTGGGAAGTGTTGGTGCTTGATGACATCATGATATCGAAATCTTGACTGTTGACTGACGAAACCACTGTTGGGAGTTGGTTGGTTGTCCTAATCTCCCTTACCTATGGCACTCACGTGACTGCCCACACTTTGACTCACTCTCTCTCTCTCTCTCTCTCTCTCTCTCTCTCTCTCTCTCTCTCTCTCTCTCTCTCTCTCTCTCTCCCTCTCCCTCCTCCCCCCCCCCCACACACACCTTTTTAAATTCAAGTCTAACTGACTGACAGTCCTATAGTAGTTTTCAGGTGTATACCATAGCGAGTCGAGTCGATCGTTTTACACGTGACACAGGCCTCACCACGATAAGTCTAGTTAGTGTCTGTCACCTTCGATGTCATTACGATAGGGTGGAGTCTACTGTGCCTGCTGTACGTGACATCCCATGACTTATTGACTTCATGACGGGAAGATTGCACCACTTCATCTCCCTCAGCTCTTGCACCCATCACCCCTTTACCCCCTCCCTCCCTCCCTCCCTCCCTCCCTCCCTCCACTGGCCACCACCCATTTGTTCCTTTTCCGTATCTGTGAGCCTGTTTCTGTTTTGTTCTGTGTGTTCAAGTGTACTGTTTTGTAGATTCTGCGTAGAATGGACATCCTCCTGATGTGAGGTATCTCATTTAGCCTGATACCCTCTAGGTCTCTCCATGTTCATGCGGATGGCAAGATTTCATTCCCTTTTAGGGTTGAGTCATATTGCTTTCTCTCTCCCTCCTCTCTCTCCCTCTCTCTCCCTCTCTCTCGCTCCCTGCTCTCTCTCTCCCTCCTCTCTCTCTCTCTCTCTCTCTCTCTCTCTCTCCATCCCTCTCTCTCCCTCTCTGTGTCGCTGTCTCTCTCTCTCTCTCTGTCTCTCCCTCCCTCTCTCTCTCTCTCTCTCTCCCCCTCCCTCTCTCTCCCTCTCTCTCTCCCCCTGTCTCTCCCTCCCTCTCTTTCTCTCTCCCTCCCTCCCTCCCTCTCTCTCGCTCGCTCGCTCTGGCTCTGGCTCTGGCTCTCGCTCTCTCATAGATATAGACGTACGGACACACAGAGAGCGCTAACAGTGTGTCCCTGCCTATCTCTACATTCGTGTAGGTGTTGGTAGAGATAGACATGTACATGTCTTCTTTACCCCCTCCGTGGGCACTCACTGGAGTCGCGGGGTCACATGGTAGTTTTCTGTGCAATGTTTTGAGGGACTTCCATAGTGTTTTCCATACTGCTGTCTTTTGTCGGACAGCCATTCATTCTGTCACCCACCAGGTGACCTGTCTGAGTCCTCCAGCATGCCACGGTGGTGGGGATGGTGGTGGTCTCTCTCCGCTTGAAATAGACGTGTTCGATCAGGAGCCACTTTTTCTGCTGTGACGATCTTGCTGTCGCAACTCCAGATCCTGGGCCTGTCCGAATATCTTTGTCCAGAGAAATGCGTGCGCTTTTTGTGTTCCCCCATTGATGTTTTTAACTCAAAAAAAGTTTTGTGTTTTAGTTTTTGTGTCTTTGGTTGTTGTGCTTCTTTCTTTTCTTTTCTTTTTTGTTTTTCTAATGGCAAATGTTCTGTTCGGGCCTCCAGCCCACTTTTCTCACTGGGTTGCTTGTTTTCTGGCGGCTGAGGTGTGTGAGGCCTCCCTCGGTCTGTTTTGGATAGGCTCCCCTTACTACGGGATGTGCCTGGGCTTGTCCTAGGCCTTTATGGGTCCACGTATACGTAGGCCACAAGCATGTGTAATAGACGTAGGTATACTCTACGTACACGCTGTTTCCTTTGTTTTAAAGGCCAGAGTCGTTCTACAGCTTGACTTCTTGGCTGGTATGGTTTGGTGTGGTCTCGGTGGGACGACGGTTCGTTGCTGTCCATACTTACCGCACTCCACACACACACACGCGCACACACACACACACACACACACACACACACACACACACACGAGCACCCCCCCCCCCACGCACGCACACGCACACGCACACGCTCGCACGCAGGGTGTTGCATCGTGCAGGTGTGTCGGAACAGATGTTTCTTTTCTTTTTCTTTTCTTCTTTTTAGGATGACTTTCTGCTTTCTAACAAAGTGAATCGGTCGTCCCATATACATCTATCTGTTCGCACATCCCTTCCCTCTTGCGTCTTGCCGAGCACACGGCCTCAAATAGGCTTTGATATAAGTGAACAAGAAGTCCAAGCAAGGACCCAAGTTACCCTTCCCCCCACCAAAATAGCTGGCGATACGAGAAGCTAGATCTGGATAGGGATTCTTCCATTACTTGCTTAACATTCCAAGCCACTAGAGCAGTGGTTCTCAAAGTATGGTGACCTTGTAACCGAGCAGTACCCTATGGGGCCTTCCTAGGACAGACCCATCCCCCATAGCCTCGGCTGTAGTTCCTCTCTGAAGTACTCAGATAATAGTATCTCAGGCGTATTTCTGGAGTTTTCAGATGCCAAAAACCACCACCCAATGGAAGAAATGAACTCCTTGATGATCATGAGCACGTAGCCCCCAGACCTCCTGGCACCTAAGGATGGATCATGTGACCTGTCCTGTGGCCTCAACATCAGCCCGTCAGAGGATTGTGCACGAGCTGATCACATTCCCTGGGACGTCCCTCCCTCAGCTGGCCTTTAAAAATGCTTTGCTGACATCCTTTGGAGATGTCAGGGTGTTTTGGAACACGGGCCACCCCTCTCCTTGCTCGATCCTGCAATAAACCTTTCTCTGCTCCAGACTCCAACCTTTCGGTTTGTTGGGCCTCACTGTGCTTCAGACACACGAACGTGCATTCGGTAACAACCTGACCGGCTTTACCGGCGTCCCCTGATACTGTGTCAGATACTCAAGTTTTAGGCCCCCGTCCGAGCCCTATGGAATCAGCAACTCTATTGGGGCTCAGTGATCTCT
Organism: Mesoplodon bidens; assembly: GCF_964165515.1. NCBI lineage: Eukaryota > Metazoa > Chordata > Mammalia > Artiodactyla > Ziphiidae > Mesoplodon > Mesoplodon bidens. The sequence continues at coordinate 126,898 of NW_027672031.1, read as the reverse complement.
GTTATAACTGGCCCTCCAGATGATTTTTATTCACCTTAAAGTTTGAAAATATCTGCCTTGTCAGCTAGCCAAAGCGTCCACCAGCAGGTGAAGGGGAGTGACGCCTGGAAAAGATAGGCAGTAGCCAAGGCAAGGACAGCAGCATTTGCCGTGGTAGTGATGGAGAATGCCTTTTCTCCACTGGATGGCACAGACGAGTATCTGGGGGCAGTGGCAGGGTTATTTAGGATGCTTTACATTTCAGTGTAGAGTGACCTCTGTCCTGGTTTGCCAGGGACTTCCCCTGTGTGAGCACTTAAAATCTCATCCTGGCAAACCCCTTAGCCCTGGATTTGAAAAACTTAGGAAATCACATGCAATTTAGGGGAAACATGATCCAGGTTTTGGGCAAGTCACAAGTGCTAATGAAAGCTAAGCAAGGATGGACAACATCTAGCCTTCTTTACCCCTTTGCAGGAAGGTAAATTTGATTGGGTGAAAGAACGTAGTGTTAAGAAACCTTTGTAGGAACATCCCCTTCTGCTTCGTCCGCTGGTTCTCACTTCTGGCTAGACAGTGGCATCGTCCGAGGAGATTTAAAATGATTTTATTGGTTTAGGATGACCAACTGTTGGTGTGAGGGTTTTTAAAAAGTGCTTCAGATGATTCTAATGTGCAGCCAGATGTAGGTGCCACTGCTTAAGCTTTTGAACCGCTGCTACCTATTTTCACCTCATCTTCCTACGAGAAGATCCAACTGCAGTTGGTTTTTTTTTTTCTTGTTTTAACTGTCTTATTATAAGATTTACTGTCTTAAATAAGATTGAATGTCCAGAAAATCCTGCTAGTCCATCTGGGGTAGCTGGATCCTTAGAATCATAGCGTTAAGATCTATACCATTTAAGTATTGTGATTGGCCTTTTTATTTTTTTATTTATTTATTTATTTATTTATTTATTTATTTATTTTTTTTTTGCGGTACGCGGGCCTCTCACTGTTGTGGCCTCTCCCGTTGCGGAGCACAGGCTCCGGATGCGCAGGCCCAGCGGCCATGGCTCACGGGCCCAGCCGCTCCGCGGCATATGGGATCCTCCCAGACCGGGGCACGAACCCGTATCCCCTGCATCGGCAGGCGGACTCTCAACCACTGCGCCACCAGGGAGGCCCTGTGATTGGCCTTTTTAAAATGAACATATGCATTGAATGAGTCCCATCTGTTTTGAAGTTGTCATGTTGGGGAGCTATACCTCTAATCTGCTGCCATTGCTAAATATCTGGACACCTCTTATTAGGAATTGCTTTGACACATCTTTCGGGGTTACAACCAAGATGGCTGTATTATTTGTACTGGGAGGGACCACAAAGACCTCACCAAGATCCCCCGCTGTACTTTCTACCCCCATCTCTAACCCTTGGCAACTTCTAATCTGTTCTCCATCTCCACCGTTTTGTTATTTTAAGAATAATATGTAAATATCATCCTGAATGACTTCATCTTCGGAGATGGGCTTTTTAAAATGTTTCCCTCGGCATCATTCCCTTGAAGTTCATTTCAGTTTTGGCATATAGTAATCATTTGTTCCTTTTGGTTGCTCGGTAGTATTCTATTATAAGATGTTATCACCATGTGTCTCAACATTCATCCACTGAAAGACATTTGGGTAGTGGCCAGTTTTGGGCTGTTATAAATGAAACTGCTATGAACATTGACGTGTAAGTTTCTGTGGGAACTTAATTTAAGTTTGTGTCTCTGTTGGATACATGCTCAAGAGTACAATGACTGCGTTGTAGGGTGAATCTACTTTGAGGATTCCAAGAGACTGTCAAGCTGTCTCTCCGAGTGGCTATAAACCAGTTTATTTTCCCACCGGTGATGGGACATCATTTCCCTCTGGACTCGCCACCAGCATATTGGATGTGGTCACACACGGTACTTTAAGTGTAGTTCTCCTCTGATACCTCATTATGGTCTTAATTTGCATTTCCCCAATGGCTAACGATGTTGAGCATCTTTTCATGGGCCTCTTTGCCATGTGTATATTCTCCTCCATGACATGTCTGTTCCTGTCTTCTGCCTATTTTCTAGTTGGGTTTTTTTAAGTTGTTTGGAGAGTTCTTTGTATATTATAGATACAAGTCATTTGTCTCATGTGGGATTTTCAAATATGTTTTCCCACTGTGTAATTGGAGTTTTCATCCACTTAACATGATCTTCTATGAAGCATTTTAACTCATTTTGATGAGATCCAATTTATCCGTTTTTGCTTGTATGGATCATACTTTCGGTGTCCAGTCTAAGAATTATTCACGTAGTTCTAGATGCCAAAGATTTTCTCCTATTTTTTTTTCTAAAAAGGTCCTGCTTTTACATTTAAGATTATGATCCCCTTTGATTTAATTTTTGTGTAAGGTGTGGAGGTTTAGGTGAAGGTTCATTTTTTGTTTGTTGGTGTTTGTCGAGGGATGTCCAACTGTTTCAGTACCATTTTTTGAAAAGTCTATTCTTCCTTGATAGCTTTCGCACTGCTGTCAAAAACAAGTTACATGTATTGATGTCAGTCTGTTTCTGGGTTCTCTATTCCATTCCATTGATCTGTGGATCTACCCTCCATCATGACTGCAAAATCTTGAAATTGGGTAGATTCATTCCTCCCGTTTTAATCTTCCTTTACAAATGGTTTTAGCTATTCTTCAGCCTCTTCTTACCCTATAGATCTTAGAATAAGCTTGTCTATCTCCACAAAAACCTTGAGGGCATTTTAAGAGTAACTCTGTTAAGCCTCTTAACTTGGGGAGAATGGACATCTTTATCATGTTGTGTTTTCTAATCCATGAACAAGGTATGTCTCACTCTTTGTTTGGGACTTTTAAATTTTTCTTCATCAGCGTTTTGTAATTTTCAGTATAGAGGACCTATAAATGTCTTAGTGGGCTTATATTTAAGTCTTTATTTAGGTCCGTTGTAAATGGCATCACCTATTTTTATTTAAGCTTCTACACATTTGTTATTAATATATAATTGGCTAAAACTGTGTTGATTTGTACTCTAAAACATTTACAAACTAATATGATTTCTCAAGCTTTTTGTGGATTCCTTGGTATTTTCTCCATGTAGATGATCATCTCCTCTTCAGATACCGTTTTACTTTTCCTTATTTAATATAATAGTATATGTTACTATTCAACATTCAGTAGGATATATTCCTTCCTATTCAACGTAGTAGGAGTAGTCCTTCTATCTTTTAAATAAATGTTTTAAATTTTTAACTTTTAAATTTATGTATTTATTTATTTTTGCTTTATTTTCTTACTAGAACCTCCATTAATATATTTCATAAAAGTGGTGAGGGCAGATATCGGTGCCTTGTTTCTGATCTTACAGAGAAAGCATTCAGTCTTTCACAGTTAAATATAATGTCGGTATAGGTTGTTTGTAGATCCTCTTTATGAGTTTCAGTATGTTCCTTTTCTATTCCTAGTTTGCTTGGGGTTTTTTTTCTTCTTTTTAAAAATTTTTAAATTTTATTATTATTTTTTTACAACTTTATTGGAGTATAATTGCTTCACAATGGTGTGTTAGTTTTTGTTTTATAACAAAGTGAATCAGTTATACATACACATAGGTTCCCATATCTCTTCCCTCTTGCGTCTCTCTCCCTCCCACCCTCCCTATCCCACCCCTCCAGGCAGTCACAAAGCACCGATCTGATCTCCCTCTGCTATTTGGCTGCTTCCCACTAGCTATCTACCTTAGGTTTGGTCGTGTCTATATGTCCATGCCTCTCTCTCGCTTTGTCACAGGTGACCCTCCCCCCTCCCCACCCACCTCCTCAAGTCCATTCTCAAGTAGGTCTGTGTCTGTGTCTTTCTTCCTGTTTTACCCCTAGGTTCTTCATGACATATTTTTTCTTAGATTCCATATATATGTGTTAGCATACGGTATTTGTCTTTCCCTTTCTGACTTACTTCACTCTGTATGACAGACTCTAGGTGTATCCACCTCATTACAAATACCTCAATTTCGTTTCTTTTTATGGCTGAGTAATATGTCATTGTATATATGTGCCAAATCATGAATGGGATTGGATTTTGTCAAATGCTTTCTCTGCATTAATGGATAGGATCACATGACTTTTCCCCCTTAATCTATTGGATATGGTAGATTACATTGTTTGATTTTCAAATATTTAACCAACTTTGCATAACTGGAATAAATACCACTTGGTCATGATATATTATTCTTTTTATATATTTCTGGATTTAATTTGCTAATATCTGGCTGAAGATTTTTACAGGCAATTTCATAAAACATATTGGTCTATAGTCTTCTTCTTTTTATACTATTCCTGCCTGGTTTTGGTATCAAGGTAATACTGGCTTCATAAAATTAATTAGGAACTCTTCCCTCTACTTCTATTTCTTATCAAATCATGTAAAATTGGTTTTAATTCTTTAAGTATTGGTTAAAAGTGAAACATCTAAGCCTGAATATGTCTTTTGGGAGTTTTTATATGAAAAATCAGTGTTTCTAATGGTTACAGGAAAATTGAGATTATCTATTTCATCTTGGCTGAGTTTTGGTAGTTTTGGGTGTAGAATTGGCCCATTTCATCTACATTTTTGAATTTATAGTGTAGACTTGTTCATAATAACTTGTCCCTTATTAACCTGCAGGATATGTCATGGTATCCCTGGTTGCATACCTGATATCTTTGATTTGAGCCATCTCTGTTTTTACCTTTATCAGTCTTGCTAGATCTTTATTGATTAAATTGTTTATTTCCAAGAACCAGCCTTTTGTTTCATTGATTTCCCCCCCCCCCATTTTCCTGTTTTCAGTTTCATGGATTTCTGTTTCATCTTTATTATTTCCTTCTTTCTGCTTGTTTAGTGTTTTTTCCTATTCCTTTTTTACTATTGTAATATAGAACATTAGATTATTGCTTTGAAATATTTTCTTTCCCAATTTAGTTCTATAAACTTCCCTTTTAACATAACTTTCACTTCATTCCACAAACTTTGATCTGTTATATCTCCATTTTCCTTTATTCTATGCATTAAAATTTTTTTCCTTGACGCTGTCTTTTTTACCCATGAGTTATTTGGAATTGTGATGTTTAGTTTTCATGTGATTGAAGATTCTCCTGTTCTCTTTCTCTTATTGATTTCTAGTCTGATTCTTTCATAGCTAGAGAACATACTCTGTATGATTTTAATTCTTTTTAATCTGCTAATGTTTTTTATCGCCCAGTATATGGTATATGAGTGAATGTTCCACAGACACTTGAATATGTATTCCGCTCTTATTGAGTGTGTTCTTTAAATGTCAGTTATGTCCTGTTGATTGATGATGTTTTCCGTTCTTCCATATCCTTGCTGATTTTTCTGTCTGGTAGTTCTATAAATTGCTGTGTTGAAGTCTCAAATAATAATTGTGGATTTAAAATTTTCTCCTTTTACTACCTTTTTCAGTGTTTGCTTCATGTATTTTGAAGTTCTGTTCTTTGGTACACACACATTTAGTATCACTAGTTCATCTAGGTGGATTATTCCTGTTATCTTTATGTAATGACCGTGTTTACCCCTAATAATTTCCTTTGCTCTGAAATCTACTTTATCTGATATTAATTTATCCATTCCTGCTTTTTCTGATTAATGTTCACATGATATATCATTTTCATCCTTTTACTCTGAACTACCTATATCATGATGTTTAAGGTAAGCTTCTTATAGACAGTATATACTTGGATCATGCTTGTGATTTTTTAATCTACTCTTCTAATCTCTGTCTTTGACTTGGTTACTTAGATCATTTACAGTTAATATAATTATTGCTATGTTAAAGATTAGGTCTACCATTTTATTTTTTGTTTTCTCTTTTACCTTAGTTTCTCAATCTTGTGTTTCTCTTATTTTGCCTTCTTGTGGGTTACTTAAACATTTTTTAATAAGCCCATTTTAATTTATTTATTTATAATCATTTGTGTATACTGTTTGTATAGTTATCTTAGTGGTTGCTTTTGGCATTACAGTATACATATGTAACTTATCATAGTCTACTGCAATCAGTGTTTTATTACTTCAAGTGAAGTTTCAAAATTTTACTTCCATTTAGGTCTCTTAATATTCCCCAGTTTTAAAGTATGATTTTCTGTAGTATTTCCTTTCTCTACATTGAGAACCACATCAGATGATGTCATAATTTTTGCTTTGACCATCATATAGTATTTAAGAAACTCATGAGACTAATGATAGTCTCTTCTATTTACCCCATTTGTTTTCACCCATTCCATTGTTCCCCTTTTCTTTCTGCAGTTCCCAGTGTTCTGTTTTTGTTTTCTTATGTTTTCATAACTGTAGGTGATATCTGGTCTTTGCAGTGCCATTGGATATGAGTTTCAGGAAACCCTGAGCCTGGCTCACTTAATGCTGCTGAATTGGAGGGTTTGTATATGTGGGGCCTGTTGGCTCAGCAGATGCTAGCAGACTAGACTAATGTTGATGGGACTAGGGCCACAGGAGGATGGGTTCCCATTCAGGCTATGCTGCTGCTACAGTAGGTCAAGTCCCCCTCTACTCCAAGTGTGGGGCAGTGACCTGCTGCCGTCACTGCTTTGTATTAGGCTGCTTTTCCTCAGGTGTGTGATGGGATCCCATGGAAGCTGCTGCTGTTGCTGTCAATCACAATGTTAAATTCATTTCAGAAATACTTAAGTATAAATATATAGCCTGGCTCTTGTAGAACCTCTGTATTTGTTTTTTATTGCTTTCATACAAATTACCAAAAACTTAGTGACTCAAAACAAGGTAAATTTATTACCTTACAAGTCTGACATTGGTCTCAATTGAGTAAAGTAAAAGTGTTGGCAGGATCGACAGACGAATGGATAAAGATGTGGCACAGGGATTCCCTGGTGGCACAGTGGTTGGGAGTCTGCCTGCTAATGCAGGGGACACGAGTCCTGCCCCGCTCCAGGAAGATCCCACATGCTGTGGAGTGGCTGGGCCCATAATCCATGGCTGCTGAGCCGGCACGTCCAGAGCCTGTGCTCCACAATGGGAGAGGCCGCAACAGTGAGAAGCCCACATACTGAAAAAAAAAATGTGGCCCATATGTACAATGGAATATTACTCAGCCATAAAAAGAAATGAAATTGAGTTATTTGTAGTGAGGTGGGTTGACCTAGAGAGTGTCATACAGAGTGAAGTAAGTCAGAAAGGGAAAAACAAATACCATATGCTAACACATATATATGGAATATAAAAAAAATGGTTATGAAGAACCTACAGGCAGGGCAGGAATAAAGATGTAGCCATAGAGAGTGGACTTGAGGACACAGGGAGGGGGAAAGGTAACCTGCGATGAAGTGAGAGAGGGGCATGAACATATATACACTACCAAATGTAAACTAGATAGCTAGTGGGAAGCAGCCACAAAGCACAGGGAGATCAGCTCTGTGCTTTGTGTCCACCTAGAGTGGTGGGATAGGGAAGGGAGGGTGGTAGGGAGATGCAAGAGGGAGAGGATGTGGGGATATATGTATAAGTATAGCTGATTCATTTTGTTATGAAGCAGAAACTAACACACCATTGTAAACCAATTATACTCCAATATAGATGGTTAAAAAAGAAAAAAAAGAGTTGGCAGAGCTACATTCTTTTCTGGAGGCTCTTAGGGGTGTTTCTGTTCCCTGGACTTTATCTGCTTCCAGTGGTCACTTGTAGTCCTTGACTCAGAGTCCCCTTTCTCCACCTACAAAACCCAAAATGTTGCATCACTCTGATTTTGGTTCTATTAGGACATCTCTCTCTTTCGCTTTCTAAAGTTGGGAATGGTTTTCTGCTTTTAAGGACTCATGCAATTAGATTTGTTCCATGAGGTAATCCAGGATAATCTTTCTATCTCAAGGTCTATAACTTCAGTCATATCTGCAAAGTCCTCTTCACCATGTAAGGTAACATATTAATAGGTTCCAGGGATTAGGGTGAGGGCATTTTTAGGAGCCATTATGCTGCCTACCACACACTTAACAAGTGACCTTGAGAAAATGACTGAGATTTTTAAAGCCCTACTTTCCTCAAACATAAAATGGAAAGAAAGATAACTAGTTAATATCATGAAAGTGAAACAGTATATATGAAATCAACTAATTCAGAAAATAAGATTTCTTCTTTTTATGACTTACATGATTCTCAGAGTTCAGTTACTTGAAGAGTTACATTTTTTTAAAGAGAACTAAGGAATTTCAGGGTTCAGGTGCTGTAAGATTGTCTGAATTACCTGAGTAACAATTAGCTAAGCACAGGTGTAAAGCATTTGATTTACTCCCTAGTGTTGTTTATCTTCTCATCCCACTAAAAGCATATCCCTTGTCTAGCTCCAGCCAGTGGAGTCAGAGCTTGTTTTACTGTTTAACTAAAGTTCAATTTAAATTCTCTCTACATCTCCAGATTCTCAGCCCTGGTTGCATATTATAATCACCTGGAGAGATTTCAAGAACTACTGTTGTCAAATTTCTACCTATTATGGATATTTGAGGAGGGACCTGGAATGAAATGCTCTAGCTTATGGTTTTTGGAGCCAAATCATGTTTCTACAGATACTGTAGAAAGTATCTTCTAGGTATGAAAATAGTTCACATAAGTCAAATTTCTCAGTAAAAGATGACAAAACTATGGCTTAGGTGGTAAATTTTCCATGTAAATTTGTCTGGACCACCATGCCCAATTATTTGGTCAAATATTATTCTGGATATTTCTGTGATGACGTTTTTGTGTTTTTAAAAAATTTTTATTATTTATTTATTTATATTTTTGGCTGTGTTGGGTCTTCGTTGCTGCACGTGGGCTTTCTGTATTTGTAGCAAGCGAGGGCTACTCTTCGTTGTGGTTCATGGGCTTATTGTAATTCCTTCTCTTGTTGCAGAGCATAGGCTCTAGGTGCATGGGCTCAGTAGCTGTGGTGCATGGGCTTATTTGTTCCACGGCATGTGGGATCTTCCCAGAGCAGGGCTCTAACCCTTGTCCCCTGCATTGGGAGGTGGATCCTTAACCACTGTTCCACCAGGGTAGTCCCTGTGATGGTGTTTTTGGATGAAATTCATATTTAAATTGGTGGTGGACTTTGAGTAAAGCAGATTATCCTCCATAATATGGGTGGGCCTCATCCAATCAGTTAAAGCTCTTAATAAAACAAGGACTGACTGCCCTGTGGCAAAAAGGAATTCTGCCAGAAGGCTTACAGAAATTGAACTACAACTCTTCCTAGAGTCTCTAGACAGCCTAACCTGCAGATTTTGAATTTACCAAGCCTCTATTATTGTGTGAACCAGTTGTTTAAAATCTCTCTCTCTCTTTCTCTATCTTTATATAGATATGGATATAGATATAGGTATCAATATCGATATCTAGATCTATATCTATCAATATATATGGGCACATTGTATACACCTGCTATTGGTTCTGTTTTTCTGGAGAAACTTGACTAATATAGGGGCCCATATAAATAAAAGGATGAACCCAAGTTCACCCAGGTAGAAAGTAGTACAATGAGAACTGGAACTGAAGGCCTCATGACTCATTCAGCTGTGAACACTGACCCAGAACTGGGGTCCGCAAACTCTGGCCCACTGATCAGATCTCGCTTGACTCCTGGTTTTGTACATAATATTTTGCTTGAACACAGCCGCACCCATTCATTAACGTATTGTGCATGGTTGTTTCTGTGCTACAGCAGCAGATGGGCAGTTGCAACGGAGATGTATGGTACACAAAATCCAAAATATTTCCTACCTGACCCTTTACAGAAAAGATCTGCTGACCCTTTCTCTAGGATGCCATCTGTTTTCTGATAGCACTGAGGAGAAAAATTCATGCACATTGGGATAGATTGTTAATCTCATGTCCTCCTTATGTCAAAGATCTCTTAAATGCTCACCCTTGCAATAGCCAGCTTGGGGAGCACTGTCTGAGGATGCAGAAATATTTCTTGCCAGGTCTTTCCAATCCACACTGCTCCCTGACTATGGTTCTTTTTTTTTTTTTTTTTTTTTTTTTTTTTTTTTTTTGCTGTACGCGGGCCTCTCACTGCTGTGGCCTCTCCCGTTGCGGAGCACAGGCTCCGGACACACAGGCTCCGCGGCCATGGCTCGCGGGCCCAGCCGCTGCGCGGCATGTGGGATCTTCCGGGATAGGGGCACGAACCCGTGTCCCCTGCATCGGCAGGCGGACTCTCAACCACTGCACCACCAGGGAAGCCCCTGACTATGGTTCTTAAAACCTATTTTTTAGAAAATTTTCATTGGAGTATAGTTGATTTACAGTGTTGTTAGTTTCAGGTGTACAGCAAAGTGAATCAGTTATACATATACATATACCCACTTTTTTTTTTTTTTTCCTTGCAGCACGTGGGCATCTCACTGATTTGGCCTCTCCTGTTGTGGAGCACATTCTTCGGACGTGCAGGCTCAGCAGCCTTGGCTCACGGGCCCAGCCGCTCCAAGGCATGTGAGATCTGCCCGGACTGGGGCACAAACCCGTGTCCCCTGCCTCGGCAGGCGGACTCTCAGCCACTGCGTCATCAGGGAAGTCCCACTTTTATTTTTTTTTAGAGTCGTTTCCAAATAGCCCATTACAGAGTATTGAGTGGAGTTTCCTGTGCTAATAAGAAGAGCAGGTTCTTATTAGTTATCCATTTTATGTAGAGTAGTGTGTATATTTCAGTCCCAATCTTCCAGTTTAGCCTCCCCTCCACAATCCCCTGGTAACCCTAAGGTTGTTTTCTACATCCGTGCCTCTACTTCTAAAACCTGTCTGTTTTAACCAACTACCACTCATTGCTTACTGTCTCTGTCTTCATGTACTTGATAATAAATCTACTTCTTATTCTATCCTGGATGACATGTTCCAAGGACTGAGATAATACCTTATTCTACATAACTTGTCCTTGATATTGTCTATCTTGGGGTCTTCATCTATGTCCCAAAGAAGACAGTCACACTCTGTCTTCTAGTACTATTAATAATACCACATTTTAGGGCATGAATTTGACCCAATGCACTGAACTATCCTTTTAGAAGCTGTATGCAACCTGTCATTGGGTTTTAGCACAGGGGTAGAACTCAGATTAGTGTTCATATTTAAACAAATCTACTTGACCAGAAACTTTTTGTCTCACCATTTATTTTATTACACAAATAACTTCTGTCTTTGCATCTATGATGTAAATATTTTTAATTTCCTAAATTATCTGAAAAATTATTTAGAGCTTCCGTTTCAATAGGCATTGGAATTGCTGTGTTATGACTATTTCATTATTTTATTTCCAAATGTTAAGTTAGGCTTCATGCTTTGGCCAAGAGTAGACAGGAAAGGGTTTAAAAAGAAATGAAGAGTGGGAAAGATTTCTGATGCAAGGGAGACTTAATAAAGATTTGATTTTGAATCAATAATTTATAATAAAAGTTTGTTTTTGAATCAATAATTTATGTCATTGCAAAGTAGCTCCCTGGTAAAATTCCACTCTTTGGTAATCATTAAGTACAGAAATTAACAATCAAAATATGCAGTGGTCTTCTTCATTTTGTAAAAACAAACCTATCTCTAGAGGAGAGGAGAATTCATTTCATCACCCAGGCTCTGGACTTACGACTCCAAGTCCTGTCTTGTTTCAACCATACCTGCTAAGTTTCTGTCTAACTACTTGAGCATGAGGTGATGGCTTCAGCATTCATCCCCTTCCTCAGTATATAGGTTGGTGACCATGAGTAAGCGATCTAAAACTTGAGAACTTGGGTTCAAATCTTGACTCTAAAATTTACTCTTGAACATGTTATCTGTTTTTGCCTCAGTTTTCTCATCTATAAAATAGAGATAACATTACTTCTCTCAGCGAGTTGCTATGAGGGTTAAAAGAGAAAATTCATACAATGCAAGAATTTATCAGTTCTTGGAACACAATAAATACCGAAAAGAAATGTTAGCCATTATCAAGGGCCCCTCATTTTATGGATAATATAGATTAGTTTATATAGGTCTAATATTTACATATACATAAACATTTTGTACCTATGTGTGTGTACGTTCTTCTTAGAAATTGAGCAGTCAACATTCACATCTAAAAGTATGTGCTCTGTGAAATGTAGATCTCCTGTGTACACAGTGCTCTAGTTGTCTATTGCTACATAATAAAGAAGTCCAAACTTAGTGGTGAAACAAACAAACATTTTAACATGTGCTCAGATTCTGTGGGTCAGCAGTTCAAAGAGTACACAGAGGAGATGGCTTGTCTCTACTCCATGACTGATATCTGAAACCTCAGCTCATGAGGATTCAAATGGCTGGGGCTGGAATCATCTAGATAATTTTAATACCCATGTCTGGCTCTTGAGATGGGATGACTTGAAGACTGGGCCCAACAAGGACTGTTGCCTGGAGTGCCTATAGATGGCTGCCCATGTGGCTTGGACTTCTCATAACGTGGTAGTTAGGATTCCAGATAGATATCCCAAGAATGAGTGTCCAGAGTCAAAGCATTCCACGAGAATCATGCCAAAGCTGCATGACCTTTTACGATCTAGTCCTAGATGCTACAAAGCATCACTTTCATTATATAGTACTGCAGGCATTGGGGACCTTTATCCATAAAGTGTCAGACCCTCAATATTTTAGGCTTTACAAGCCATACTGTCTCTTTTGCAACGACTTAGCTCCGCTGCTGTGATGTGAAAACAGACAGAAACAATACATATACTGAGGAACATGGCTGTGTTCCAATAAGGCTTCATTTGTAAAAGCGGGTAGAGGGCTAGAGTTGGCCCGCCAGCCATAATTTACTGACCCCTGCTCTATTGTTTGTTAGGATTTGGGAACCAAAATGTTCCTCAGTATTTACTGCTTTGCTAGTCCATTTAAGAAAATGGACTATTGAAAAAATAGCTTCAGGCAAAAAAAAAATAGGTTCAGACACAATATGGCATTTTATGATTTAGCATAAAATCTGAGAAATATAGAGGTTACCTGAAGCCTGCAATGGTAAAGTTCCCTCTGCTATTGAAGTTATTGTCTTTAAACAAAGATTCTACATCAGTAATGCTATATATATATATATATTTATGATATTCAGGTTAATTTCCTATTCTCTCTAAGGAAGTAATTGGTTGGTTGGTATGAGAGATGGTGTGGCTTCCAAAGGTGAAAAGTATTATTTTGTTGTAATTTCCGGCTACCTAAGGATGGGAGAGGCCCAGGACACTGTAGTCACTATATTATGTGGAGCAGGTTATATTGTGGTTTATTAATGAAATTTACATGTTTATTTTCTATGCAAGTTTGTGTGCTCCTTTTTGAGTTTTGGTAGATAAGTGTTTTGTAACTTTCAAATACTTGGAGTTTTATATATATATATATATATATATATATATATATATATATATATATATCTTTTATATATACATATTTTAACGTAGTAGTTAAAGCAGTGGAGAGTGTACTATAGTCTACCTAGGTTCAAATTCTGGCTTTACCCTATGACTTCCCTGTGGCTTCCTCTGCTCACCTATTAAAAAGGAGTATAATAAGACTGCTGTGGTGAGTTATATACTAAGTGCTATTTAGGCATTTGCTATAATGATTATGTATACTCGAAGGCAAGGAACTTGCCCCTTGATCGTGTCTGTATTCCTAGTGCTTAAGAATTCCTAGTGCTTTCCTAGTGCATTGTCTTAGGATAGAGATAGCTCAGTATAGTTCTTCTCACTATAAAGTACTGTTGTGTTGAAAGGCTTTGCTTGTGTACTAATAATCTATGACATATCTGCTGAGGACAAGGAAACAAATAGTTTTAAAACGGCAATGGATTACAAAAGATTGTATGATGTAATGCCTTTATTATGTAATTATAAAACTAACAAATGATCATGGTAGAAAATTTGAAAAACTCCTAGACAAAATAGAGATCAATGAAATTTGGAGTAACTTTCAGAATGTAGAGTTGTCCATGAACATTAGTGCTTTCACGTTTTCCGGGACTTTAAGTAGACTCTGCTTCTTAAGAGTCTATTCATGATATCTAATTTTAATGATGTTTTCATCATGGGGACACACACACACAGAAATCTGCTAAAAAAAAAGAAAGACATGTAAATCACTGATGTTTCAGATAGCCACATGAAATAAAGTGAGAAAGGTCAACAAGCTGAAAGAATGTGCAGTAGCATCTCCTTAATTGCTTACAGAATTCTGATAATTACCTCTTTGTGGATAAAGTAATTAATGGGGAATCTAATTCAAGAAAAATGTATGAACTTCAAGCCGTCTCGAAGCCAAGTATTTCTTTCCACAGGAGGTTACTTTCCACGGCCGTGCTTCCTTATTACCTGACAGGGAAAGAGTATTGTATGGCAAAGGATCTTCCTGAAGGAGGGTGCTTCCCACACTGATTGTCATAAACGACTTCGGAATTACTGTTGCTCTATTACCAAAATCTTAAACTAGGATATTTTGGACAAATGTGGTCCTTAGTTAATTTTTAGAGCTACAAACTGTCAGATGGCTGTGCAATAGCAATTGTGTGGCTATTCTTCAGGGTGATCACAATATGGTAATGGCCTTGAGGTATCAGTAAAAAGCAGGAAGGTGGAAGTCTTCCTTTGGTTCCAGAGTGAAATGTGAGTTTGAGTTGGAGTTGGAAAAGAGGCCGACAACCAAGTGATAGAGAAGGAAGTGTGAGGTCATTAGTGAAAAACCAGGTTTAAGTTAAGGTGAAGAGGCATGAGGAAATGGTCAGCTGTTACAGTATTACAAAGATCATCAAGAAGCAAATCCATGAATGTGGTTTGTATTGCAATCTGCTGAAAAAGAGACAAATATCCTGGCCTGGGCTTCATGGAGATTATATTTTATTGATTCTGATAATAGATTATTGTTGAAAAGGGCCTCCTATAAATTATAACCATGCAAAGGCAGCAAGATAATTTTTTTTCTTTATGTATGTGTTTCTCATTCCTACTCACTTCTCACTTAGGGGAAGAGAAAATCACAAAAAACAAAAATGTCAAATCTCAGCTATTCATTTTCAAAATATTTTTTTTCCCAATTCCAATGGAGGCAATAGGTTAACTGTTAAGATTTGTAAGGCTCAAAAAGCTAGATTTTTACAAAGTGTAGCCAAATTTTATTCCATAAATAATAGCTTTGGAAAGAATATGTGATGATGCAAAGTTGGAAAAAGCTGGTTTTTCTTCCGTAAATGACTTCACCATGTTGGGAGAAGAGGCAGAGAAGAAATCAAAGTAATAAAACATGGGGTGAGTTTTCCTGATACGGGACTCTAGTGCTTTAAAATAGACTAGATAATCCTAGGGATAATCTAAGGTAGAACAGACCAATGTCTCATTTCCAATCTGGTACCCTGGAAGAAAACAGTGTATTTCCTTTGAGGTCTTGAGAGGTTTTTCTTCTGCTTTGTTTTAGTTTTGGTTCATTTTGTAATCAACCTTATTAAGGTATCATTTACATACAATAAAATGCAGACATTTTTAGTCAACGGTTCAGTGACTTTTAATTAATGTATACATGTGTATAACTACCACCCCCATAAAGATCGATAACAATTCTAAAACCCTAGAAAGTTTCCTCCTAGGCTTTTGCAAATGTATCCCCATCTCCCAGCCCAAGGCAACCACGGATCTGTTTTTTTATCATTAGAGATGAATTTTGCCCAATTTAGAATTTCATGTAAGTTGAATAATACAGTACGTGCCCTTTTGATCTGGCTTCACTTGCTCAGCATACGGTTTTTGAGAGTCATTTGTGTTGGGATGTTTTAAAGCAGGACTTTAGCCTGGGTGGCGATGTTGTCTGAAGGCACCTATAGGTACATCTGAGTCTCTGGCATTGTCACTGTCTGTTCTTGGCTTAATATTTTCAACTTTACTAAGAAGCACAAGGTTGAAGTAAGGAAGACCATTGTCAGTATAATGGAGGTGAAGTGGGTTCTGTTCTATAATATTCTCAGCATAAATTGACCTGCTTGGAATCATCGTGTTGATAATCAACAAAGATACTCTTCCTCCAAAAACTTTGATACTATAAAACTTCTAAAGGACGCTGTCCTAGAACTCTTTTAGTTTTCATTTTTGGGGAAATATTTCCGGAAAATTCAGATGCTCACAACCTGAAAGAAGCAGTTATTCACCTGAAGGCTAGCTCTGCTAAAGTTGAGTTGTCTGACCTTTACATGCTGATAGAACTCAAATAGCCTTGCAAAACGATGCTCTCTTATTGGACATGAGCATATAGATTGTTTAAGTTGGACGTGTATATGCAATAGAGTGAAAAAAACAAAGAATCTTTGAGTTTCCCTTGTTGGGTTTTTTTAATTTTTTAATTTAAGTTTCTATAGCATATGCTAATAGTTTAGGGTAACCTCAGGTTAGGTTTAGGTCCACTCTTTATGTAAATGTTGAAGTAGTCCATACCCACCTTTTTTCTACCTTCCTTCTTTTCTTCCATCTTTCCTTTCTAACTTCTTATAATCCATTATACTTAATCCTGCATTTGTTGAGGTGGCAATTACTGTAGGAAAATTGAAAGCAGTGTGAAATTTTGCTGTTCAGAATGCATGTTGACCAAATTCTATATTGAGAAAAGGTCTGAATTTACCCACAGTAACCCTTTCTCAGCGTCTCTGAATAAAGGCCATAGAAACTGGGCTATATATAATATCCTGACAGGTATGTAGAATTCATAGCAATTGTCCTCAAAGAGCTTACCTAGCGTAGATTCATATGAATGTATTTAATGATTGCTTTATTGGCAGCAGTGCCAACATACACAGTCTATTTTGTTTTATATCATTATCATTACCTGCTGTTTACCACTGTATACATTGCTAATGGTGTGGTTTCTATGGCTTGTGAATTTCATGGCCAAATAATATGTAATTTATTGCACACTTTAGTGTAGAAGATGGAGACTCCATAAATTTTTGTGTGCTCTTTGCCCCTTTGGAAGGTGTTACACTGAGATCAGGCAAAGTAATAAATTTATTTCAAATGTGCGTGATAGCTAAACATCAACTAGGACTGATGGGCAATATTTCACCTTGCAGCAACAGAACAGTTTTTAAAGACTAAGCCATTGAACGTGGAGTTCCTGAACATGGGACTCAGTTCACTGGGATCCCTTCTTAGAAAAATAAAGGAAAACTTGAATTGGATATGTGTGGCTTATTCAAGGAGTAACTAATCAGCTACATCTTGGTTAACCTAATTGGTCACAATGGTTTAGTATTTTATTAACTCTCTTGCCCTTCTTCCCCTGACTCTCACGAGAATGGATCATGAGTATCTTAAAACATACTAAGTCGTCTTCCATCCCTGTTAATCTAACTACAAAAGCACACTTTCCTTATCCAGTGTAACTTACTGTCTTTTAGAGTAGCTGTGGTTTTAATTCTCTACAAAATTAAAACCAGCAAAGAGAAACATTTTCAAGGAGCCATCACATTGTAGAGCTTTAGGAAGAAGACTTTAGAATTAAGGGCAACTATATCATTTTATAGCTAAAGCACCTGAGGCCTAAAGTAGGAAGGTAACCATCGAGGTCAGGGAAAGGGGTTGAAGATCAGGTTTCAAGCTGAGAAAGAGTCTCCAGGGACTCAATCTGAGCAGGTCAAAAACTGAAATGAGACCACGAATGTTCTGGGAAGGCTGGCATCTGGCCTCAAGTGTGGGATTCAGACAGGGAGTGGGCCCGGGGGGAACTGAGCTTCTGCAGTAGGCAGAGAAGTCCACCTCATCTCCGGAAAGTGCCACTGACATCAGGGAGTTGAGGGGAAAGAGCAGTGAATTCCAGTCCACCTGAGAAAGCAGGCCAATCTGATTCACTCTGAATTTAGGCTTATTTCAGATACTTCTTGAGAAAGAACTTGGACAAGAGCAAGTCCCGCACAGCCTCTTTAAATCCATGCCCAGTAGTTTCTGGTGGGGCTGCTTAAACCCTCCAAGTGACTCCAGTATTTTAATTTCACTCTATATTTAATTCCGACAGTTCTATCATTGATTATTTAATGGGCAAATAAGTAGGGTCACAAAAGAGTGTGAATGTATTTTACAGGATGAGGATGGGCAGAGTGGAACCGTCTGGAATAGGACACCAATAAAAAGGGATCTTGGTAAATAAGAAGGTCTATTAGAAATGGAGAGGAATTCTCAAGGAAATTAGTGCCTGACACCACGCCCTTCTCTCTGCATGTTTAGAAGCTAGTTTCTAATTTTATTTTCATAGGAGATGTCCCTGTGATGAATTGTCTTTTACCTCCACACTACTTATCACATGGACACATTGTGAAGTTTGTGTGAGAGAAAGTATTAGAATTTGTCCTGGAAGCAGCTATAAATATTTCCTGGAACAATCTAGGGTAGAAGGAAAAGGAAAGGAAGGTGGAAACAAAGGAGAAAGACAGCTAATGCTGCTGGAGTCTCTCGCTGGGATTTGTGGTATCTCTTTTTGAAACTAAGTACAGAAAGTCAGAACTTGACTGATTGTTTCTTGATCACGGTTTGTTTTCATTTTTGTTTTCTTGCTCTCTCATCAGTTATTCCAGCCAGTGCTATGTCACTTTCAGTTTCAGTAAGCATGCCTGTCTTGTCTGCATTTGCATTATTCATGCAAACGTTGATTGAACTGATGACCCCGAGTTATCACGGAAACATTAGATACACCAGTGGATACATTTCTTAATTTTAGAAAAATATTACCGAGTGAAGGTTAAAATAACTCCTCTTAAATTTGTCATTTAAAAAAAACTTCTCCTAACATACAATACCTCATTGCCTAATAATGCCAGATAAATGAAGAATTCCTATGTATTCATGAATGCAGGCTAGTCTGTATATTTTTTGGCAGGTATGGCCGAGGGTAACGGCCTGGCTTGCTGGCCATGTCCTGTCTCCTAGAAAGTTGTAGTTTCTGTTGTCTTTAAGTTGGTCCATTGGATATCAGAGGTGAATTTATAAAACTATACTTCCCTTTCCACTTACTTTGTTTTGTTTTGTTTTGTTTACTTGAAGTATAGTTGATTGACAATGTTGTGTTTCAGGTGTACAGCCAAATGATTCAGATATATATATTTTTCTTTTTCAGATCCTTTTCCATTATAAGTTATTACAAGGCATTGAATATAGTTGCCTGTGCTCTATAGTAGGACCTTGTAGTTTATCTGCTTTATATATAGTATACACTTACTTTGTGTGATCCAGGCTGGTCAGACCACATGATTATTTTCACATTTGATATAATTTTTTCAGGTCCAACCTCAAATCTTTGATAAGAAGATATTTTAAAATAAGTTTAGCATCTGCATGCTCTAAATCCAACAGTAGTTATTAGAGATATGGTTTTGCACTAGGTATTCCTCTCTTTTTTGTTCTTGGCCAACCAATTGAAAATTAGCTTTTATTTTCTGGATGGTTTGCTAGATGTTTATGACTATAATAAAAGTCTTAAATTTTGTCTCATATCTTAAAACACAATCTGAATTAGCAATGGATATTGTGCTATACATAGGGGCTGTGATAGAAATATAGTTTCTAACTTGAAAAACATATAACCTAGCAGGGAACACAGACACATGTGCAGCAATTATGGCAACTGCATTTGTTTACTAAGTGAAATAGTACTGAGATGGATAGAGTGCTAGCAAGCCTTGAACAGCCAAATCAGCTTCAAAAATAGATGTGCAGTTCTTTAAATGTATTTTTAACATTTTTCCAGCTACATGTAGAATATAACAGCATAAAAACGGTATGGGTTTTATTTTAAGTAATTAAGCATTTTGACATCGTTGTAATGAAATTAAATCCAGAAGGAGGTTTCTCTCCATGATCTCTTGAAATGGTCCTTGATCATCCACAGTATTTCCCATCATCACAAAGGTGATACCAAGGGCAGGGAACTCCAACATTATTAAAGTTTCATAAAGCAAAGTCAATTTTAAGAATATAATGTCCCCAAACTGATAAAGGTCTTGACAGATAATTTCAAGGGAAGCATAAATTATTTTCTGTTTGTCAGAGGGCAAAAATATTTAGATTGAGTTAATGAATGGTAGAGTTTTTGAGTGGAGAGTGTCCTTAAAATATTATGTAGATCTGTACTGTCAACAGATGCTAGCTATGTGGCTTTATTTATATGTAAACAAATTTAAAAAGAAGATTAAAAATTCAGTTCCTCAGTTGCATTTGCCATATTTCAAAGATGTTTATTAGCTCCATGTAGCTATTGAATACTGCTTTGCATAGTACAGATATAGAATATTTTCATTATCACCACAAATTCTATTGAGCAATACTAAAATTATACACTGATATTCCCAGAGAAGGCAACCAAGTCTCAAGGAAATAATACAACTTCCCCAAAGTCACACAGCTATGTTTTTAAAGAAAAACAGAATGACACAAAGGAAATAGTAACAGAGGCATTAAAGAAACCCAGTAAGTTTCTGGAGCAGTCAAAGTAGGGTTTAAAAGTGCATACTTAGCTGTTAGCAGGGTTGAAGCTCTTGATGATTGGTAAGATCTACCTGCCTGAATTTGGACATTAGCATTTTATGCAGTGAATTAAAAGCAAAAAATCATTTCAACGTGTGGCTGCCAGCTCCATATTTTTAGCCCCTGCCATGCTTCCAGATTATGTTTATCACTTTCATATACAGGGCACCACTGTGAAATGTGATGGTTTATCTGACCCCAGAGAAATCAAGAAATCTTGTGGGGGCTATGGCTATATTTGAAAAGGTTGATTTTTATTTTTTTTTATTTTTTTTATTTTTTTTTTTTGCGGTATGCGGGCCTCTCACTGTTGTGGCCTCTCCCGTTGTGGAGCACAGGCTCCGGATGCGCAGGCCCAGCGGCCATGGCTCACGGGCCCAGCCGCTCCGCGGCATATGGGATCCTCCCAGACCGGGGCACGAACCCGTATCCCCTGCATCGGCAGGCGGACTCTCAACCACTGCGCCACCAGGGAGGCCCAAGGTTGATTTTTAAATGCATCATGCAGACTGGCCCTGTTTTAAAAGGGATTCCTGCCATCAATAATCAAAATGTAAACTCTCTTCTCACCTTGCAAAAGTCAAAGATAGTCCCTGCATCTTTATTATTTCCTTGAAATCCAGATAGTATTTTTCCATTCTCTAACTTGTTTTCCTCACAGTGTGATCAACTATTGCCACGGAAAGAAAGGTTAGATTTATCAATCAAAGTTTGCTAAAGGCCCCCTAGGTAACTGAACGCTCAGGAGAAACAATCCTCATGTATTCTTGTTCTGTTGTTTCAGTAGCTTTGTTTCAGTATGTTTTGTTCTGTAGCAGAGGTTCTGTGACGTGCTTATCTTCCTCAGAGGTCCAGACAGCCTGCGAGTCTGTGGGTAAAGAAGGGTAAGGAGAGAGAGGGAAGGAGGATAGAGAGCAGCTCAGGGCTGAGATAAGGACAGTGGTCTACAGCCTCCTGGGGGTGAGGCTGGGGTGCACAGACACCCACGACTAACCTAGACAGAAACTGAGGAATCAAGGGCATGACCACTGTGAAGTCATGTGGTCACCTCTCCCTCTAGAAATAAACATTGCCCTCAGTAAGTCTCCTCCCGCCCCAGAAGAGCATTAGGAAGGTCTGGAGAGGGGGATTATTGGCAGAAATGGAAAAATCAGGTTGAAGGGATTAGCCTGGAGCAGAGAGACCAAGAACCCCAAGCTAGAAGGTGGAAGGCAGACTTTTCATGGAAGTCTCCAAGCCCAAGTCAAGTTCTGGGACCACCAAGTACAAGTCAAAGAGTGCTCATTTAGCCCGTTTGGGCCCCCATGGGAGTGGAGGAAGACTGGAAAGAGAGGGAGAATTGAAGGTACAGTATTTACTGTGGGATTTAACTCCTGAAAGGCCTCCCAGTGGCTTCAGATCTGCTCAAGAATCCTTCATGTCCTGCTGGTTTGCAGTGAGTGGCTCACAGCTTCAAGGCCTCCTCTGCCAGATGGAGAACTAGTTCAAACATCCTGCCTCTATTTTGTACTGTAGCAATGCAGACAGGAAACCTGACCCCATTTTCAGGTTCTAAAGAGAAATTCTAAGTACCTGAAGGACTGAGGAACATGGTGGCTTTTATTTAAGATGGGGAGCTAGAGAGCACATACCTCGACTTGGGCCTGCAGCAGCACCAAATTGCACCAAGAGTTCCCTTTAGTTTCTCTCGCATCTCTGTTTCTCCTTTTCTCTCTGCTGGATTAGCCACGGGGACTCCAAGTTCTTCATTGTGTGGTCCTGGTACCAAGATTCTCCTGGGAATTATAAAGCTATTCACCTTCTAAACCGAGCACTTCTTATTTTTTCCCCAGCAACGTTAAGTCATCCTTAAGAGGAGTCAGGTGCTAGCTCTTAAATATATTTTAGTCATCCCTTTGTACATTAAGTGCTCTTTCTTGGAGACTGCTCCTGACGTGGCGTTCACCGTGCTCTCAGCTGGCCTCCTGAAGTTCTGCCCTGCCTTCCCCACCAGGTACAGTCCAGGAGCTGCCTACCTCAGGGTGATAGGTGATCTTCTAGTTGCTTTATTCCTGTCCCTTTTACATTTAGAGAATATAATTTGAATAAATAAACTTCTCTGTGACCACAGCTTTATTTGCAACCTACAGGTTTTGTTATGGCATACTTTCATTATCGTTCAATTAATAAAATTCTAATTCCCATTGCGACTTTATCTTTGACCTACATAATGATCAGAAGTATGTTTTTAATATCCAACTATTTGGTAAAATATTGGTTATATATTTTGAAATTTCTTGCTTATTCAGAGTCTTGTTTTATAACTGGAATATAGTCAATTTTATAAATGTGCCATGTGCACCTAAAAATTTCTGCATAATGTACATATTCCATCATTGTTGGTGCAGTGTTTTATGTAAACTTAGGCCAAAGTTATTAATGATGTTATTCAGATCTTCTCTAATCTGCTGATTTGTTGCTGTGGTTCTATGTTACTGATCTAGGTAATTTAGATTTTTCTATTTCTACTTAGTTTTTTGGAATTTCCTTTCATCTATTGCATTGAAGTGTAGATTTATAATATATTGCTTGTAAAGTAACAGTGGGTTTTATTATCCTGCCTTATCACCAGTGATACTGTTTGCTTTCAAATCTATGTGAACATTAAAAAATCTTCTTCAATTTTACTTATTGTTGTTACGACATCATTTTTGAATCCTTTAATTTTCAATCTGACGCTTGTCTCTTGTAGGTGGCATAGAATTAGGTTTTTTGTTTCAATAATCCTTGTCTTTCAATTTGAGTATTTACAGTTAACGTATTTTCTTATAGACCGTTTACTCCTCGTTTACTATTTGTCTAACCTTGTTATGTTCCTTCTGCTCTTCTTTCTTCCTTTTACATTTCTTCAAATTCCATTTTCCCTTGTATTAGCTTGTTATTTTTACATAAGTAGCACTTACACATGTACCATGACTTATTAGCTCATTTACTGCTTCTCAAGCAATGCTGAGAACTTAAATTTCTTTTACTACTTTTTCCTCTTCCATTTGTTTGAATGCATTCTAATTTTTGATATACTTTTATTACTCTTTTGTGCAGTTAGATTTTATTTAGGTTTATCCACTTATTTATCCTTTCTGTTCTACATAATTCTTTATAAAGTCCTTATATTCGTCTGTGATAATCTTCCTTCTGCCTGCAGGTATCCCTTTATAATTTAATTCAGTCAGTTCTGATGAGAACATATTTTCTAAATTTTGTTTGTCTGCCTTATTTCATCTTTCCTTCCAAGCAACATTTTCTCTGCCTCTAGAATTCCCAATGGGCAGTTCTTTCTTTAGCACTTAAAAACATTATTCCATTATTTTCTAGTATGCAGTCAGTTTCATTGAGAAGGAAGCTGTAATCTTAATCCTATTATTCCTTTGAAAGTAATCTCTCTCTTTTTCCTCAGGCTTCTTTTAAGATGTCATGATTTTCTTTACTATTCATGAATTGTACTGTGGTGATCTTAGGTGTGGTTTTCTTTGTATTTGTTCTTGTTGCATTTTTTAGTGCTTACTGAATTTATGGCTCCATATATTCTTTTTAGTTTTAGAGAACTCTCAGCTGTTAATATTTCTGAAATATTGTTTTCATCCCAATCTCTCTCTCCTTTTTTCTTTGGACTCCAGTTTACACATATGATAAAAATGTTTACTGTGGCCCATATGTCTCAAATGCGCTTTTGTGTACTTTTTATTCTTTTTGTTTCCCATGCTTTAGTCTTAATATTGTTACTATTCTATCTTCAGTTCACTTACCTCTCTTTACCTGTGTCCAATCCACTACCGAGTTTTAAATTTCATATAATTTTTAATTCGATCAGTTCAGCTTCAATCAGTTTATAGTTTCTAGTTGTCAAGTTAAGTTCTCCACCTTGTCATCTATTTTCTTGAACTTGATAATATTTACCAAAATATGTATGAACTTTAATGTTTAGGTCATCTATGCTTCTGATTCTGTTTTGTTTCTTATTCTAATTCTCCTTTTCTTGGTAGTCTTGGTGGTTCTTCAGTGAATACCAGACTTGGGATATGACAAGTTGTAGAGAATCTGAATGACATTACAGTTGCCCTTTGAACAACCTGGATTTGAACTGCACAGGTCCACTTCTACACGGATTTTTTTTTCAATAAGTAATACAGTACTACATGATCTGTGGTTGGCTGAATCCTCACATTCGGAACCACAGATAAGAAGGGCCGACCATAAAGTTATATGTGGATTTTTGACTGCACAGGGAGTCAGTGTCTCTAACCCCTACCTTGTTCAAGGGTCAACTGTATTTTCTTGAGGAGAGAATTTCCTATTCTTAGGTAGGGAGCAGAGGGGAAGTTCACCTCAGTCACTGGACCAAATTCATACGCATTTTCCTTCTTTATAAGGTTCAGTGTAGATGTTGCACCAACCTTCCTAACACACATACACACACACACACATGTAGAGACTTTCAATGTCCTAATTCATATCATTAGCTTTCCATTGGGCCACAAATCTTTCATAGGTTCTGAACCCCAATTTTGTCTCTTCAGCATTATGAGCCAACTAAGTCTTTGCTTTGACTTCAGTTAGCTTTTGTTTGACATCTTAGCATCTTGCCTTGTCTACCTATTATGCATGGAAAATACTGCAAGGGGACACTGTTGCTGAATCCAGCTCCGTTCTCTGAATCTTTACTCTCTTTGTGATTTTGGTCCTTAAAATTCTAGCTGCCTTGTTATTTCTCAATTCCAACTCTAGTTTCCTTAGTCCTATGACATTGTCTTAAGATCTACTGGCTTTTCTATCTCTTAGGAGCCACATTTGGTTTCTCAGACTTTTGCTCTTCATCAGTAGTTTCTAAATGACTGGGCTAGAAAAGCATGTGCAGAATATTGTTCTCACTTCAGTGAGTTTCCTTCTCTATTTTACTTTTCTAGGTAATGGCTACCTCAGTAGCTTTCTAATGCTCACAGTCCAATGTTGCTTATGATTTATCTGGCCTAAGGTAAACTGATATAGTTGGAAACAGAAGTTCATACCCACCATTTTAACAATTCTGTTTTGTCTTTCTATGAATTCTTTTTGTCCCATCTTCTGTCACTTTTTCCTACCTAAACTTCCCATTCTCACAGATAGATTATTTTAAGATTAAAAATTATTATCAAGCTAATATTTAATTTTGAAAGGAATTAACTTTGCTTTCAACAAGAACACAGACTGGTGAATGGAATATGGAAGATTCCTTAAGACCTTTTTCATCTCTAAGAGTAGTATCCAACAGTCGGTACCATCATAAGTTTGTCAACTATGGAAGAAAGCAGTCTTTATAAAATCAGCATTATTCAATAATCTCAAAAACTGCTTCACTTTCCTGCTCATGCCCCCAATTTCCAAATGTTTGATAGGAGCAGAGAATTATGGGATGGGTCGTGGAGAAATGGTCTGTCATAGTAACTATAAATATTGGAAGAATGGAATTATAAATAAAGAGGGTTTTCTATGAATATATTTGTAGTGTTTGTTCCTAAAGAACTTTTAGAGTAAGACTGAAAAGTTTAACCTAGAAACACCTCTGGATAAGTATGAAACTCAGTAAAATTTATCATAATAGTTTTTTCTCTTGTGTTATGTGATTGTCAGAGTCACACAAAACTATGTTTTTCTGGACTTCACAGATCTTCTTATTTTTACTATGGGATCAGTGGCCCTACATTTTTGAAACGTGGCAAAATAGTTAAAATTGGAACATTTCCCCAAAATCCAGGGCATATGACTTAATTTCTGTAGAAGGCAATATTATATTTCTGTCTAGTTCTGGGGTCAACATTTTCATACCTGCCAATCCAATTTGACTAATGTATCATTTTTACAGTGCATTAGTGTAAATTAAATGGTAAATTCAGTCAAACAGGTATTTCATACATCAAAAAGGAAAATCAGTCAAAACAACTCTCTGACTGAAATGAATGAAGAAAACAATTCAAGGCAAACAACTGTCCCAGTAGACTTGTATAAATACAGTAGTGGTGTCATGTGCAGAATTAATCTTCCCTCACCCTTAACTGGAGAACACTCTGCCAGCCAATTCAGTCACTCAAATGATACTGAATTATAATATTCCAGTTTCATTTACTCTCACTTACTGGTGACTGCCCTTCCTTCTCCTTCATCTGTCCATCAGTGGAGAATGTCAGAGCAGGAGAATAGTAATGTTGGCCTATTGTAATGTACTGTCTTGAATTCTACAGCTTCAAAATTCTTAGGCTAGCTCAATGATCTTAAAGAGTCTGGTGCAGAAAGGCTATGTGAGTTAAATCGCAGACCACTGGCTGACCCTTCCAGCACTAACACCCCTTATTCCTGGTTCTAATATATCACAGAATACTCAGGAGGAAGGTTTTGAGTGGTCCACAGAAATATGGCTCCAAAGCAGGCACGTGGAAAAGAAATGTTGTCATCTCTGATCCACTTTCAAGTTGACTTGTCTTTTCCTCATAAACCAGATTCAGTGTGAATTCTGTTCTGCTAAATGTTAGAGAATCTGTTGGAGGAGTGTGGCTAATTCTTTTGAATTTTTTTACTCTCTAACTTTTTGGTTTTTTAACATCTTTATTGGAGTATAATTGCTTTACAATGCTGTGTTAGTTTCTGCTTTATAACAAAGTGAATCACCTATACATATACCTATATCCCCATATCTCCTCCCTCTTGCGTCTCCCTCCCACCCTCCCTACCCCACCCCTCTAGGTGGCCACAAAGCACCGAGCTGATCTCCCTGTGCGATGTGGCTGCTTCCCACTAGTTTGTATTTTACACTTGGGAGTGGATATATGTGTGTATATGTCCAGGCCACTCTCTCACTTCGTCCCAGCTTACCCTTCCCCCTCCCCGTGTCCTCAAGTCCATTCTCTACGTCTGCATCTTTATTCCTGTCCTGCCCCTAGGTTCTTCAGAAGAATTTTTTTTTTCAGATTCCATATATCTGTGTTAGCATACGGTATTTGTTTTTCTCTTTCTGACTTACTTCACTCTGTATGACAGTCTCTAGGTCCATCCACCTCACTGCAAATAACTCAATTGCATTTCTTTTTATGGCTGAGTAATATTCTACTGTATATATGTGCCACATCTTCTTTATCATTCATCTGTCGATGGACACTTAGGTTGTTTCCATGTCCTGGCGATTGTAAATACTGCCACAATGAACATAGTGGTACATGTCTCTTTTTGAATTATGGTTTTATTAGGGTATATGCCCAGTAGTGGGATTGCTGGGTCATACGGTAGTTCTATTTTTAGATTTTTAGGGAACCTCCATACTGTACTCAATAGTGGCTGTATCAATGTACATTCCCACCAACAGTGCAAGAGGGTTCCCTTTTCTCCACACCCTCTCCAGCATTTATTGTTTGTAGATTTTTTGATGATGGCCATTCTGACTGGTCACAGAAAGAACTTTGGCATGGTGTTCATCATCTAACTTATCCTAACATGCAGACATTTATGAGAGTAAAGTCAGGTCTTTGCTTATTTGGGCAACTGGGTCAAATCAAGAAGGGCAAATGTAGGCTGCCAGGGTAAATAAGGAGAGGATAAACAAAAAGAACGAGCCATATCATTCATCAGTGATTTTCCCCCCAATATTCTTAGACTCCACCTATCTCCATCTCACTGGTAACACAGGAACTAGACTGAACAATCAGGTAAAAGGTCTCTACAGAAACTGAGGTAATATAGAAAATTTAAAAAACATAAAATTGTACATTTTCTTCCTAGGGATAATTGAGATGATACTTCAATAATAACATAAGATCAGGTGAAGTCTAAAGAAATTTTAGAAAACCTGGATACAGTAAGAAAACATCTGTTCGCCAGCATCTGAATGTTAGAGAGACACCAAGACATGTGGGCCAAGTTCTGGAGAGAAGGGAAACACAGACGCAAGCTTGACATTTGGTGCAGCTTTTCTCCTTGGGGCATTTGCTGATTCAACTCATACAGCCTAGGAGCTGAAAAGCCAAGGCGTTCAAAAGACTGTAACCACAGAAGCCAAACGGCAAGAGCTCAAGCTAAAAGCAACAACGAATGGAATGACAAGCTACACGTATCCTTAGTCTCAGAGGGCTGGGGGAACCATTACATTTAAAGCCTAACAAATACAAGGGTAGTTGGGAATAGGGAGAATCCAGACTTTCACATGGTAATCCCAAAGGGCAACACCCGTAGAGGAAGGACAAGACAGAAATAGAACACCCTTCACACAGACGGAAAAACAGCTTTGAATGAGCTCAAACTGAGAATGGACTAAGGTTTCCAGTCCCTATGGTAACTGTCTGCCATGGGCAAAAGGAAATCTTTTCAAGAGAACGATAACAACATCCAGAATATGGAGGTATCTTTACAGTTTCCTAAAATAAGTTAAGCCCAATTTTAATATAAAAATAATTGGACATACCAGGAAAAAGACTAAATGATCAAAAGCTCAAAAAAAAAAGAAAGAAAGAAAGAAAAAAGACAATATAAATAGACACAGGAGGACAAGAGTTAGTAGGCGTTGGTTAAAAAACAAAACAAAACAGACACAGGGCAAATAAGCATATGAAAAGATGCTACACATTCCATGTCATCAGGGAATTTTAAATTAGAACAATAACGAGATACCACTACACACCTATTCAAATGGCTAAAATTCAAATAATGAAATACCAAAGTGGTTGACTATGCAGAACAACTGAAATTCTCCTTTGTTGCTAGCAGGATACTTGGCAGTTTCTTACAAAACGAAACATACTTTTACCATACAGTGATCTAGTCATCATGCTCTTTGGTATTTACCCATAGGAACTGAAAAGTTATGTCTGCATAAAAACCTGCACATGGATGTTTATAACAGTTTCTTTCATAATTGCCAAAACTTAAAATCAACCAAGATGTTTTTCAATAGGTGAATGGATAAACAAACTATGGTATATCGGTACAAAGGAATAGCATTGAGCAATAAAGAGAAAAGGCTCTGAAGCCATGAAAAGACATGGAAGAAGCTTAAATGCATATTGCTAAGTGAAAAAAAGCCAATCTGCAAAGGCTATATGCATATTACATGATTGCAGCTATATGAAATTTAGGAAAAGGCAAAAGTATGGAGACAGTCAAAAGATCAGTGGTTGCCAGAGGTTGTGGGGAGGGAGAAAAGGATGGGTGAAGCGTGGAATCTTAAAGGCAAAGAAATTCCTGTGTATGGTTTTGTAATGGTGGATACAGGTTATTGCACATTTGTCAAAAATCATATAATGTACAAAACAAAGAGTGAAGTCTAAAGTAAACCATGGACATTAGTTAGTAATAATGTATCAATATTGGTTCATTAACTATAACAAATGTCTTACGCTAATGTAAGATGTTAATAATAGGGGAAACTGGCTAGAGAGGTAAGAAGGTATGAGAACTCTGTCCTTGCTGCTTAATTTTTCTGTAAACCAGAAACTTCTCCTAAATAGTCTGTTAATTTAAAAAACAAATCTAGACCTGCATACAAAACTTGCACATAAATCCAACCACAGCAGCATTATTATTCATAAGAGCCCCGAAGTGGAAAAAACCAAATGGCCATTTACTATGAATGGATAAATGAAACATAGTAATATCCACACCATGGAATATTATTCAGCCACAAAAAGAAATCAAGTACTGATGCATGCTACAACATGGATGAACCTTGAAAACATGCTAAGTAATTGTATGATTCCATTTGTATGCAATGTCCAGTCTAGACAAATCTGTAGAGACAAAGTATATTAGTGGCTGCCTAGGGTTTGGAGAAATGGGGGAGTGAGTGACCTATAATAGATTCTTTTTCTTTTTGGGGGTGGATGAAAGTTCTAAAATTGATTGTGGTGGTAGATGCATAACACATTAAATTGTACACTTTAAATAATATGGAAAGTAAATTATGTCTCAATGAAACTATTATTTAAAATTATGATTAATGTATTAAAAAAGGACAACATGTACAATTTAAGCAAAACTTATCTGAAATGCAACCAAAAGAAACTTCTAGAATTAAAAAAGTTGAAATTAAGCACTCAGAAGATTGGTTGAAGAGTACCTTAGTCAAACAAAAGAAAGGAATACAAATGTCAATTAAAAATAACTACACAAAAATTTGGAGGGAAAATGATGGAAAACAGAGAAGTAAGTACTTAAGACATATAGAGTATATGCGAAAAACTGTGTCTAGCCAGCTGCAAGTCACACAGCCTAGGGAGGAGACACACAGCCTACCTGAATCACGAGGACTTCTCCAAAGTAAAAATGAGGTTCTGATGCCAGAAGTGGAAGGAATGAATTACAAAGAAAAAGAACAATGGTAAACTATAATGTAGATACACATCGGTAAATACATAGGTTCCCTGGGGTTGTGATCTGGTACAAACAATAAAAAAAAAGATAAGACTCATAGTAGAGGCTGCTAGATTCTGCTGAGGAAAAATGTCCAGGGAAGGAAGAGTTGATTTATTTCATTATTTTTTTAGAGTCCACATATAAGTGACATCATGCACTATTTGTCTTTGTCTTATTTCACTTAGCATAGTGTCCTCCAGTTTTATCCATTTTGACTTCAATGATAGGACTTTCTTCTTTTTTAAGGTTGAATAATATTCTATTGTATATATATACCATATTTCCTTTATCCATTAATCTACTATGGACACTTAGGTTGTTTCCATACCTTGGCTCTTGTGCATAATGCTACAATGAACATGGGAGTACAGATATCTCTTCAAATCATGATGATGTTTCCTTTGGATATATACTCAGAAGTGGGAGTGAGGAGGAACTTATGACACAAATCGACCATGTGTAAAAGATGTTGTAGGAATGAAAAAGTCTGAACACCTAGGAAGAGTGTGGAGTATCTGGAAAGGTCATTTTTCAAGGTCTTACCTAGTTTAAAATTATGACATTTCAGTGAGCCTGTGTGCATGAAGGCTTGCTTATATTTTGGGATTTGAATACAGTGCAAAGAAGTGTTGCTAAATTTTCGATCAACATCTAAAAAAGGGTGGAAATGTTTTTTCTTTGATTATGAAACTGCAGGAAAGGCAAGCCTAGAATTCTAGGCCCACTAGAATTTTCCCTGATGATAGTGCTAATTTAGGAGAAGAAGAAGGATCCAAGGCCATAGAACAATTTTGAGAGCAAAATAAGACTGCTGAGTCTTCACCCAGTGTATGAGATTAAGTTTTAATGGCGTATGATGAAGTGGCCATGACACAGCCGGCAGAGCTCGTTGAGTTGTTGAAAATGGCTCTTGAAGCTACAGGAAATGGACAGTAGACATAGAAAAAGAACAAGGTAAATCCCAAAGAGTGGAAGGACAAAATTAATCAAGAGGAAAGTCAAAAATAGAGAAGAAAAGCAGTAAACTTGACAAATAAACCCAAAAGCTTGTTCTTTACAAAGATCAATAAAATAAGCAATATTTGGCAAATATGATAGAGATGGGACTAGCTATAAAACAGAGATTTTTTTTAATTATAAAAGAATACTATGGTAGCTTTATACCAACACATTTGAAAATCTGGACAAAATGGCTGATTATTGATTAGTTATATGCAGCCATTATTTATAGCTGTTTTGAGTAGAGAATACAAGAAGCTTTATGAAAATAGAAACTATAATCAAAGATATACACCTTAGAAAGACATGAGTTATTTTCCAATGTATATAAAAAACTAGATGAGTCCTAATACAAAAATCAGATATGGGGCTTCCCTGGTGGCACAGTGGTTGAGAGTCTGCCTGCCGATGCAGGGGACACGGGTTTGTGCCCCGGCCTGGGAAGATCCCACAAGCCACGGAGCGGCTAGGCCAGTGAGCCATGGCCGCTAAGCCTGCGTGTCCGGAGCCTGTGCTCCGCAGCGGGAGAGGCCACAACACTGAGAGGCCCGCGTACCACAAAACAACAACAACAACAAAAAAAAAACTGAGTGACAACTTAAATGATATATGAAATATTTTGCTGACTTACAAGAACATGCAGAATTAAATATGACCCAGTTGAAATGTTAATTTTATTTTAATGTGTATGTTGGGGTGGAGTCTTCAAGGTGCCAGAAAACAAGCATTCACCCATCCTGTTTGGAACTGCAGCACACAGACACCTTCAGTTACCAGTTCTGTTCATTCTACAGAATCATCTTGAGAAAACATACTGTTTTTTATGGACCTGGTATATATCTTAATTAGTTTGAAAAATTTCCCAAATACCTGTTAATATATAGTTCTCCAATTCCAATCTTGTCACGTCCTGTACCAGTGACACAGCACATAAGAGTTTTATTTCTCTTTCTTTCTCTGGGTTGTTCACAACCCAATGAAAGAACAATGGAATGGCATCAAAGAGATCAGGGTTCTTGACTCAGATTTACCATAAAATAATAGTGTCCTCTTGGGAAAATTATAGTTATTCTAGGCCCCTTTCCTTTTCTTTCCTTTGACAGAGCTGCACTAGATGACCCCAAGTAACATTGCACTCTTTGCAGTAGTAGCTTAGATGTTATTGGTTTTCTGAAACAAATGAAGACAATGACACATGAAACTGTGCAACATCTCTGTAACTATGTTTTCTTAGAGTTGCCTCCATTTTACAGATGATAAGATGGCTGAGCACAGAAGTAGATGTCTTGACCAGAGGTTCCAGAGTAAATGGAACTGAACCTCAAGTTTCCTTCTTTCCTGAAGCTCACTTAGCCAAAACATAGGCTTCTGAATATTAAGCTGTAAAGCATATTATCAGTATGCTTTAAAAGAAGTGGTTCTTCTAGGATTTCCAATTAATAGCAGGAGGTTTTGAAATTCTTCAAAGATCATCTAATTTTGTGAGATTTACAGCTCTATTTTCCTGTCAAGCAAGTTGTATTAGTGCCAGATAATCATGTGAGCTTCCGGATGCTTCTCTGAACCCCTTGAAGTTTTCTTCTTGCTATCTGAATTTCATGCCAGATAAGCCTTTTTCTAGAGCGTATGTACAGACTTGTGTGTTTTTATACAGAAAAGCGATGCAGTGAGTCAGGACGGGGGTTAAGCCTTCATTCTCAGAGTGGTGTTGAGCTCCTGGTGAAATATAATCATCATTTCCTCAGAATCGAAAAGCAGTTATCTCTAGATTTTAATCCCATTAACTATTTATACATGTATGTATGATACATGAATTTATTGTACCTACTAGGTGTGTTCTCTTTGGGAAGTACAAAGCTCTTTGAGACATAGGTTGTTCATTTTTTCATTTTCCCACAAATACTGTGACCTTTTGAGCAGGAAGGTCTATATTTTACTAACATCTAGAACCAGCAGTTAACACGGTGTCTAAGATGTAGTCAATAAATATGAAATACATAAATGAACACATTTTTAAGGAAGGGCCAGGACATGAACAAATAGAAATTTTTCATTTTCAGTCACAAAGCAACCAGAGACATAAAACTGATGCAGACAAAAAGTGCTGTGGTCATTCAAATAAGACATAGAATAGATAGAACAAGGATCTCCTCTATGGCACAGGGAACTCTACTCAATATTTTGTAATAACTTATAAGGGAAAAGAATGTGAAAAAGGAATCACTGTGCTGTACACCTGAAGTAACACAACATTGTAAATCAACTAAAATTAAAAAACAAACAAACAACAACAACAAAAAAACCCGAAAGAGGTCATAGAAGTTTTTATGAGATCCCATAAGAGAAGCCAAATGAGGACGGGAGAGATGGCTTTTGAATCAATTCGGAGGAGAAGTTACAGAGAAACTTGTCTTTGACCTGAACTTGAGTTTCCATTAAAATTGCATCGCAGAGATATTACAGATGAAGGTAATCACATAAACTTACTACACTGAGACTTGCAGAGGTTATGAGCATTGTTCAAGGTCCCAAAGCAAGTGCATTGTGGAATCAGAATTTTAAGTGAGGCCTAATGAACTAAAAACAAACAAACAAACAAAAAACCAAGCCCTTTCTGTGATACCATGTTGCCTTTGAAGTCGTTATTTTGGTGGGTTGGTAGAAACTGGTTCCAGTGTTTCTTGCAGGAATGACTAGTTCTGTCCCCACCGCGGCCCCCCACCCCCGAGTTGATCCTCAAAGTTTCCTTTAGAATGGACTTGCTAAAATGCAGACCTGCAAGTATTCATGACGCCTGTGTCCAATCATTTCTCCTGCCATTGCCTACTTCACTTCTGGATTATATGAACAATTCACTGTCTTCATTTATGCTTTTCCGTCCTCCAAGATTTCCTTTCTCCCTATGGGGTACCTAGGCAACGCACTTCATTTTTCAAACCTCAGTTTACACATTATGTCTTTTGTGCAGTCTTCTTTTTAGTGTTGTGATCACATGCTCCTTTTTGCTACCCTTGCACTTCTGCATTCCTGGTTGTTGCACTCGCTACACTGTATTGTGATTGTATTTTTTACATATATCGGTGTTCTCCTGGGCAACATTCCTTGGGGCCAGGGACTACCTTTTTTCATCTATTGATGTTGCCTTAGCGTGTTACTTGTTGCGAAGTAGTTAGTTATAAAAATGAGATTTGATTAAATTGAAACTTGTTATGCACCTATTAGTCATTATCATTTACAGATATAACAGGAAAAAATATTAATGTTGGTGCTGAAAGTTCACTTCTAGTAAATGGTGGTGGTACATGACTTCACTTATATTATTTTCCCCACTATTTTATATCTTTCTACCTAATATCTCTTCTTTATTTCCATCTCTTTCTTTATTACTAAACCAAGAAAAACAGGGATGAGGGTAGGGCTAGGCCATACTTGGCTGGAATAGTAAAGAAATTGTGTGGGGTTTTGGTGAGAAAATCCTGAAGCATACAGGTCTGCATCTTTCCTTTTTTTTTTTTTTTTTTTTTTTTTTTTCCTGTACGCGGGCCTCTCACTGTTGTGGCCTCTTCCGTTGTGGAGCACAATCACCGGACTTGCAGGCTCAGCGGCCATGGCTCATGGGCCTAGCTGCTACGCGGCATGTGGGATCTTCCTGGACCAGGGCACGAACCCGTGTCCCCTGCATCGGCAGGTGGACTTTCAACCACTGCGCCACCAGGGAAGCCCCTGTTTGAAGTTTTTTGATAAATAAGATTCGATAACACCGTTTTATAAAAACTTAGTTTGGACATTTCTGAACCTCTTTTCTTGTTTCCTTATGGAAGAAAGCTGCTTGTTTAGGGTTAATACTAATTCAATGGGGGTAAGATTTACACAGGACCAACCCTAGCATTCATAGTGTGTGGCACAGGAAACAACTTTGAATGGCCATTTCAAGGAACAATATACTTAAGTGTATACAATGAATAAAATGGATGAACTACACAAATTTATGAGTTGAAAACCATAGAATCATAGAATTTTCTCACTGTAAAGGCTCTTACTTTTCCAACTGCTTAACTTCAACCTCTGTTAAAGCACTTCAGTAACAGGGAGTTCTTGAGTTTAAAATGCAGTCGGTCCATTTTATAGTTGAAAGGTTCTACTTGTCAAAATATTCATCCTTTTATCAACCTAAACCTGTCTACTTGGCCTAAAATCTTCAGTGTGGGACAGTCTAAACCCTTTTTCATAGGACAACTCCTCAAATAGTTTAGAGCGACCACCTACTTCTCTCCTGGTCTTGCTTCATGTCATCTATTCCCAGTTCCTTCAATTACTTCTTATATAACAATAGTTTAGATTCCAGACACTTTACTGAATTCATCACTTTCTTCAGTATAATAACTCATTTGCTGAATGGGATATTTTGATCCTAAAGGGATTTATTTACTGTTTTCTGAAAAGAATTAAAACATAAAATGTCCAATCAACCAATAATTCTTCATCTAACATGATTCATATACACCAATTGATAAGGAAAAGTTAAAAATTCAAATTACTTCATTCTTAAAGAGTGATCATAGTATGTCCTTATTTATAATGTGCAGGAAATATGAATTTTCTTTCTGTGCATCTGTAACAGTGCCCTCTTGCAGGGTACAGAGGATACTCCATTGATGCTGCCTAATGATGTGTATGTGATATCCTGATATTTACTAAGAAGTTAGACATTCAAGAGGATTTTTTGTTCCCAACAGACATACATATATGAATATTTATTCTCTGTTTTGTGTGTTTCTAACTTTTATTATTCATCTATTGGCACTTAAGTGCATTCACCAAACTGCATCATAAACATCACAGCAGATTACTTAACTTTACCTTTTATGAGATTATTATACTTATCAACCAATATCTGAGCCCTTAATATGGTCAAATCATCCTAGCCTGTTAAGCACAGAGGTACAGAGCATGGAGTTGAAAGGGCACACACCAAAATTTGAACAAATTACTTAATCTCTCTAAGTCTTCATTTCTGTATGTGAAAAATGAGAATAATTACAATGATTGAACTCATAAGGTGGATCGTAGAAAACATCTAGGTGCTACATGTAAAGAGCTTGTTTGACTACCTGACAAAAATATCCATTCTTTATTAACATGATGGTGATGATGATGATGATGAAGCTACCAGCAGGTGTCCTTATTAGGTCGGTAAGAAGGGTGAATAAGCCACAAGATCATGTCTGTGAACATTTGCATTCTAAGGCTACACTGCCTTTGCCTTCCCAACTCCGGCTCCACTCCTCATCTGTTTAAACATCTCCCAAGATAGCTCAGGTCTTCTCCTCTATGAGGCTATTCTGAACGACTCCTCTAGAATGAACTTAAAATACATTGCTTGCACTCATATTAATTTATATCCAGTACAAACTTCTGCAGTGGAATTGATGACACTTTATTGCAATTTTTGGCTCTATATCAACTTGCAACTCTTTTGAGGAAAGAAACTGGGTCTTATTCCTAGAAACGAAAACAGTGACAAGCAAATAAGTCATAAATGTCTAAATCAGCACATTGAAGTTATTTTTTCTAGAATGTTAGGGAAAACACTTAAGGGAAAGTCAGATTCATTGTTGTTCACACAGTCCTAAGAATGGACGTTCTCATAACTTGTATAATTCTATATGTAGCAAGTGAAGATTAATCAATGGCAGGTTTTCCTTCATTTATATTTATATAATCTTAAACTAATTTAAGAAAAGCCATCTCATCCTTCTGAGTTAAGTTACAAACATTAAGCATTTTAATATTTAAATAAGAGTGAGACTAGCTTTCTTCACAATTCTGTGCTCTAATAGTTTAAAAGGATGTCAAAATTTAAACTTTTTTGTCTATCATCTTCTTCCAGATACACTTAAAGTGTGGTTCTTAACATAATCCCAAGTTCTGAAACTAATTGAAGGTTAAACATCTAGTGATTTCAACCTCTTTTGGTCAGCCTCAACATTTCCTTCAAAAGTAATTCCCATTGACCACAATATCTATACTTCCAGTCTATTTTTCCCTATAAAAACAAGAAAAAGTTCATGGTGACAGTTCCAGATTCATCCATGAGGGGGCAAACATGTCTCATACACACAATGAAGGGAAAACTAGTAATAAACTAGTTACACTGGGAAAAAAATGGACATGGTGTCAATAGCAAGATTTGGCCCATATTAGAAAGAAAACAGTATCCATATCTGTTTGAAGATAATATGTTTGTTTAATTTTTACATTTTACTCCTATTTTCAATGCCAGGGGAAGAACACCTGAAGGATGGTGCTCGGTGTAATAGTCAAACAAATGTCTCTTTAGAGAAAAGAAAAGCACTTGAAAACATTGCAAGCTCTGTTAAACTTATTTCTAGTCTAACAACTTTAACATTAAAAGTAGTCTTGTAAAATGCATTTCTGAAAGACTTTATCAAAAATGCATACCTCACCTCAGATAATGTCACTGAATTAAGGATCAAGAAATTAGAGACAGGAATTCAGCTGAAAGAAACATGGAGAATTCCTGTGTAACAGAGTGAAATGTGGAGGTTCTAGCTGTGTTTGCCCTTACCATACCATTATCAGTCAAGATTTTCAGTTTTGTGTTCCAACCTGCAGTTAAAATCAAGTGTACCACTCAAGGCGTAATTCCTCAGTTCTCTGCTTACCCTGATTAGAGCCCATGGTCTGTCATTAGAATCACTCTTTTGCAGAGACACTGTGAAGTCCCTTGGCCCTCACTCTCAGTCATATTGGCAGTGCAAAATGCCAGCCCTAGTGAAATAGAACTTATGCCAATTCAGCATCTGAGCCAAGCAACTAAACGTGGCTGGAGAAAAAAACGAGCAACATTTGTAATTTGCCTCAGTTAAATTCATAATCATTTTACCCCATGTGAACTCTTAGTACTTACTGGAAAACTGATTGCTTAATCAATTCTCTTTTCTTCTGTCCTAGAGAACAATTTCATAACTCCTCTTTCTTTACGTCTATAACATGTCTTCCTCTAAATTCTCAGCTGCTTCCTAATTCACTGAGAATACAGGAGGGATCAAAATCAAATATCCATAGACTCCAAACACCAAGTCTACCATCCTGCCTGGATCTCTCTGAAACCACGTGTTCTGCCTTCCTTCGTCCTTTAGCAGAAGAAATGTTTGTCCTCTGTTCTAAGGCCGAACCCTCTACTCTGCACTGGATACCTCCCTTCTGGCCGAATCAGGGATTTCTCTTCCACTATGTCTCCTCTTCCCTGTGTCTTCCATTGTTTGCTCTCTACCAGATGCTTTCACTAGCATGCAGAGATCTAATCCCGCTCATCTTAAAGGGGAAAATTCGTTTTCTCTTCCCACATCCACTTGGAATCATGGCCCCATTGCTGTGCTCCTCTTTAGAGCAAAACGACTCAAACAATATAGCTCTACTTAATGTTTCGTTTCCTTATCTCCCACTTACCTATTTTTGTCCTCTCCACTACACAGAAACTATTCTTCTTAAGGTTATTAGTGATATCTATTATATGTTGCCAAGTCCTATATTAAATGATCAGTTCTCATCTTAATCTACCAGTAGGATTAATAATAACTCCCTCTTCCTTCTAACACCTACCACTTCGCTCATGAGACAATTCGTCTTATCTCCCTGCTCACTTCTTATATCTTTTGCCGAATCCTCTAGCTGATGGAGTGTCTCCTGGCTCAGTCCTTCAACATCATGTATTCTCTGCCTACACCTACTTACAAAGTGATTTCATCTTTAAATCTAGAGACTTTAAATACCATGATGATTTACCGATTTTCATCGACAGCCATGATAATCTCTTGCTGCTGAAATTCAGACTAGTATATCCAGTTGTCTACTTGACATGTCCACACATGCCATCACAAATTTAGTATGTCTAAAACAAAATTCTTAATCCTCTAAAGTTCTCTCTTGACCATCACCTAAAAGACCCTAAGTGATTTTTCGCTAACCTAGCTTTCTAACCTTATCTTCTAACAATTTCCCCTTTGATCATTTCACTACAAACCAACTAACCTCCTAGTCTTTGGAACACATAAAATATAAGCCCACCCACCTGCATACACCAAGCCTCTCTTTCAGTGTATTCATATGGTTTGCTCCCATACTTCTTTCAAATCTCGGCTCAAATGTTCCCTGACCACTCTATATACTTTCCCTAAACCTTGCATCATTACGCTGCTCCTTCATGGTCCTTCCAGTAACTAACATACTATATATATATATATGTATTTATGATGGTCTCCACAGAGAAAAACAAATATTGTATATATAATGCATACATGTGGAACCTAGAAAAATGGTACAGATGAACCGGTTTGTAGGGCAGAAATAGAGACACAGAGGTATAGAACAAACGTATGGACAACAAGGTGTGGAAGCCATGGCGTGGTGCTGCTGGGATGAGTTGTGAGATTGGGATTGACTTGTATACATGTATATGTATAAAATAGATAACTAATAATAACCTGCTGCATAAATTAATAAATTAAATTAAATAACAAACGTCCTTAAATAAATAAAATTTAAAAATAAAACAGAAAAAAGTGCTTCCCTTCACCAGATGTATTTGTATGAATGAATTATTTCCATGCTTATATCTATAAATACATAAAAGAGGAATAAAATCTACCTTGAACCAAAAAAGAAAAAAAAAATCAAAACAACAGTTACACAGAGGAAAACCCTATCAGGGCACTTGCTCCAGAGGTAAACAATTCTGAAGATGGTGAGAGGTGCGGAGTCATCTACCATGCAGCCAGCAGCCCCCCTCCCCC
Organism: Mesoplodon bidens; assembly: GCF_964165515.1. Taxonomy (NCBI): domain Eukaryota; kingdom Metazoa; phylum Chordata; class Mammalia; order Artiodactyla; family Ziphiidae; genus Mesoplodon; species Mesoplodon bidens. The sequence goes on along the minus strand of NW_027672031.1, from coordinate 86,145 downwards.
ACGCAAGGAGCTTCCTCACTGCAAAGCTGGGGGCCCATGCCGAGGCGTCTGTGAGTAAACGTGAGCTGAGCCCCAGGCCAGCTGCTGCTGAACTGTTCCCAGCCTTCCCGAGTAAAACACCTGAATATGTACAAGGACTTGAAAGCCTAGAGGAAGGGCCATGGAGCCACACCAGTGACAGCATGCAGACCGACTTGGTGCCTGCAGGACACCCAGGATGGTCCTGGCCCCGGGCGCTCTTCTGGAAATTTTCCATTTCCCTGGCTGAGATACCCCTCCTGTCCCAGACCCAACAGATTTTTTCCTTCCTCACCTCTGCCAGTGGAGAAATTCCAGCAGAAGGTATGGTGACACATCCTCTTCTTTAGCAGGTGGCAGCCTGGCAACTCCTGCAGAAAGTCCAGCAGAGACCCACTCACACCGGGACCCCCACAAAGCTGTGGCCCCTCCCTCCCTCCCACCAGCACAGCCCCGAGACTGCTGATGGGGCAGAGAATATGGCATCAGGCACAGCTGCAGGGGCTCTTGCTATCTGGAGTGGTGTTTCTATTGACCTCAACCCAGGCACACCTGGGGAGGGCTGGGTCACAGTGTCAGGCTGCCCAGTTCAGCTAATCCTCACCCCTCAGGGGCTCACATTGCAGAAAATGGACCTCGCTGAACCGGCCAGGTCCAAGGAACACGTGTGCGCTCCTGAGAGTCAGGATAGACAAGGGGCTGCAGCTCCGGCTTGTTTTCTAATCATTTTCTCTGGCCCATGAGTGGGAGACAACTTCAAGAAGATCCTCTCCTAATGAGAGGAATCCAGGTGTCAGGGAGAGGACGGCTGATGGGTGGAGACAGAGGCCCGGTGCCCAGGCTGCAGTGGAAGTCTCTGGAAGGCCAGGCAGAGGGAGACCGCACAGAGTGATGCCCAGAGTCACAGACCAGTCGGAGCTGCTGTTTGTTAGTTCAAGTCCTGCTCTAAGGTGCTCTGGGTCAGCTCTGAGTGACAGGCGATCTGAGGTGCTCTCCAATGCGGGCTATGTGCACGGTTCCTGTGTGCCTAGCCCGGCTGGCGTACCTGTCCAGGGGAGCTCCGTATCCTGGGAGGGGCCTGACCACGAGAGCCCCATGGTCTGCTGGGTAGTTGCAAAGGTGAGCTCCATATCCTGGCAGTGGCCTGACCAAAAGAGCTCCGTGGGCTGCTGGGAGCTGCCCAGGTGAGCCACATATCCTGGGAAGGGCCTGACCAAGAGAGCCCCATGGGCTGTTGGGTAGTTGCGCAGGTGGGCTCCATAAACTGCGATTGCCCTGACCACGAGAGCCTCGTGGGCAGCTGGGGACCTGGTAAAGTATGTAAGGACACTCAGTGAAGCCACCAAAGATATACATCCAGTAGTTCCTAATTCCTACACCCTGCTGGTCATTCTACCATCCACCAGGACATGCTATTCTGTATTAGACTTCAATGATGCCTTCTTCTGTATTCCATTGGTCCCAGAAAGTCTCTGCTGCCCTAGTAACCAGATTTGGGAATGGAGAAATGCTGCCGCCTTGTGACCATTTCCCACAACAGCAGCTTTAAACCCAGTGCTAATGGTCACTAAATATTCACAATCATTGCAGGCCTGTGAATGACACCTGCCCTCAAAAACAATCCTGGGGTCGAAAATTCACCAAAAAATTCAAAAGAGGGCAACCATCCAAGAAGACAATTGCAAGAAGTTAATTGTACTCTCCGTGTTTTTCAGTTTTTCTGTAAATGAAATTTAAAAAGGCATGGAAAAGTGCTGAACATTAGGAAGAATTAAAGAGATGCAAATCCAAATTACAAAAACTTATCTGCTCACACCAGTCAGAATGCACATCAGCAAAAATCCTGCAAACAATAAATGCTGAAGGGGTTTGGAGAAATGCCTACCCTTGGTTCAACGTGGGACATGGTAAGAGCCAGTAATGAAAACAAAAATGTGGTGCTTTGTAAAGGTAAATACTGAGCTACCATTCAATCAAGCATACCCACTGCTGGGCCTATCGCCTGAGGGGATGAGAATCAAAAAGACACAGGCTGTTTTTCACTGGTCTCGTAGTGGATGAGAGTCTGCCTGCCAATGCAGGGGACATGGGATCATGCCCGGTTAGGGAAGATCACACATGCGGCGGAGCGCCTGGTCCCGTGAGCTATGGCTGCTGGGCCTGCACATCCAGAGCCTGTGCTCCGCAATGGGAGGGTGCACGGAAGCAAGAGGCCCACGTACTGCCAACAAAACAAAACAAAACAAAACAAAACAAAACAAAACGACACAGGCTGTCAATCCTGCACTCCAGCAATATTTACCATAGCCAAAACTTGGAAGCTACGAAAATGTCCATCAATAGAGGAATGCACAAAGAAGAAGTGGTCCATGTACACAATGGAATATGACTCCAATAACAAATATATAAATTCAATTTATAAAACAAACATAAGCAAGGAGACATCAGCTTTGGGGGGCACATTCCACTCTAATATATAACCGAGGAACACCACTGTCAAGATGGTCCGTTTCCCTAGTTACCAGATTGGGAAAAGCAGAAATGCTGCCGCCCTCTGGCCGTTACCTGCAACAGCAGCTTTAAAACCTGTGTTAAGGTTCACTTCATAGGCACCAGTACTGGAGGGCTGTAAATGAAACCTGCCCTCAAAATGTCTTGAGGGAGGTAATGGCCAAACTATTTCTAAGTGTCCCACATACTTCACAAAAACCATTTGAAGAGGTAAGCTGTACTCACAGTTTGAAGAAAAGAAGGACATGCCAGACAATCAATTTCAAGGGGTTATGAGACACATGCAAATCCAACCACAAAGTGGTATCAGCTCACACGAGTCAGAATATACCTCAGCAAAAATACTACAAACAATAATCGCTGAAGGTGTTGTGAAGAAGAGCATAACCTCAACCTTAGGTGGGACATAACCTGGTAAGAGCCACTAATGAGAACAGAATGGAGGTGCCTCTACAAGGTAAACGTTTTGCTACCATAGGATCCAGCAGGCCCACTCCTGGGCCTATAACCTAAGAAGACAGAATTGGAAAGACACAGGCAGGCAAATGTGCATTGCCGCAGCCTTACAATAGCCATGACATGGAAGCAACCAAAAAGTCCATCAACAGATGAGTGGACAAAGAAGAACTGTCCATATACAGAAAGAATATTAGCCATGGAAAAAAAGGACACGGTGCCATTTGCAGCACCGTAGATGAGTCTAGAGGTAATCACGTGACTTGTAGTAAGTCAGAAACAGAAAGACACATGTCGTGTGATATCACTTATAGGTGTTACTGAAAAATTGACACCAGTGAAGACATTTCCACAGAGAAGGGCAATCACAGATTCATTAAACAAACTGATGGTTCACCAATGGAAAGCTGTGAGGATTGCATACATTAGGATATTGCGCTTCACGGACATATACAAACGCAGGTGAAATATATAATCACCAAACACCTACGGAATACCAAGAGAAGGCTACTCAACATTCCGTCATAACGTACATGGGAAAAGGATCCCAGGAAGAACAGACATATGTATATGTGTAAAAGAACCACATCTTGCACACCTACAACAAGCCAAACATTGTAATCAAACTTGCTGTGATAAAACATAAAAATTAAATTAAAACTATGAACTAGAAGTAGTGAGACAAACGTAAGGGGCTTTTACCTGGCACATTCCATTCTAAATGACAAGCTGGAACGAGACTTGCATTGAGGCTCTGTTGTCCTAGTAACCAGATTTGGTAAAGGAGAACTGCTGCCACCTTGTGGCCGTTTCTCACAACAGCAGCTTTAATCCCAGCGCTAATGGTCACTTGATATTCAAAAGAATGGCAGGCCTGTGAATGACACCTGCCCTGAAAACAAATCCTGGGGTCGTATATCGACCCCAAAATACAAAAGACGTTCATATTTCAAAACGACAGTTTCAAGAGGCCTATCTTACACACATTTGTGTTCTGCTTCTTTTTCTTTCTTTCTTTTTTTTGTTACAAAACGGGAAAGGAAAAAGGCAACCCTCAGAATGGGAGCAAATATTTGCAAACGAATCAATGGACAAAGGTTTAATCTCCAATACATATAAACAGCTCATGCAGCTTAATCTTAAAAAAACAAACAACCCAAAACAAAAATGGCTAGAAGATCTAAATTGACACTTCTTCAAAGAAGACACAGAGATGGCCAAGACGCACATGAAATGCTGCTCAACATCTCTCATTATTAGAGAAATGCAAATCAAACCTACAATGAGGTATCACCTCACACCTGTTAGAATGGGCATCATCAGAAAATCTACAGACAACAAATGCTGGGGAGGGTGTGGAGGAAAGGAACCCTCTTCCACTCTCGGTGGGAATGTAAAGCGATACAGTCACTATGGAGAACAGTATGGACGTTCCTTTAAAAACTAAATATAGAATTACCATATGATCCAGCAATCCCACTTCTGGGCATATACCCAGAGAAAACCATAAATCAAAAGGACCCATTCACCACAATGTTCATTGCAGAACTCTTTACCATAGCCAGGTAATGGAAGCAACCTAAATGCCCACAGCCAGACGAATGGATAAAGATGTCGTGCATATATAAAATGGAATATTACTCAGCCATGCAAACGAATGAAACTGGGTCATTTGTAGAGATGTCGATGGATCTAGAGACTGTCATACAGAGTGAAGTAAGTCGGAAAGAGAAAAACAAATATTGTATATATAATGCATACATGTGGAACCGAGAAAAATGGTACAGATGAACCGGTTTGCAGGGCAGAAATAGAGACACAGAGGTAGAGAACACACGTATGGACACCAAAGGGGCGAAGCCATGGGGTGGTGCTGCTGGGATGAGTTGTGGGATTGGGATTGACTTGTATACGTGTATATGTCTAAAATAGATAACTAATAATATCCTGCCGTATAAGTAAAAAAAAAATAAATTAAATTACAAAGTTTTTTTAAAATAAATAAAATTTCAAAATAAAACAGAAAAAAGTGCTTCCCTTCACCAGATGTATTTATATGAATGAATTATTTCCATGCTAATATCTATAAATACATAAAAGAGGAATAAAATCTACCTTGAACCAAAAAAAAGAAATATACAGAGGAAAGCCCTATCAGGCACTTGCTCCAGGGGTAAACAATTCTGAAGATGGTCAGAGGTGGGGAATCATCTACCATGAAGCCAGCAGCACCCCCGCAAGCAGCTTCCTCATTGCAAAGCTGGGGGCCCATGCCGAGGCGTCTGTGAGTAAACGTGAGCTGAGCCCCAAGCCAGCTGCTGCTAAACTGTTCCCAGCCTTCTCAAGTAAAACACCTGAATATGTACAAGGACTTGAAAGCCTAGAGGAAGGGCCGTGGAGCCACACCAGTGACAGCATGCAGACCGACTTGGTGCCTGCAGGACAGCCAGGATGGTCCTGGCCCCGGGCGCTCTTCTGGAAGCTTTCCATTTCCCTGCCTGAGATACCCCTCCTGTCCCAGACCCAACAGATTTTTTCCTTCCTCACCTCTGCCAGTGGAGAAATTCCAGCAGAAGGTATGGTGACACATCCTCTTCTTTAGCAGGTGGCAGCCTGGCAACTCCTGCAGAAAGTCCAGCAGAGACCCACTCACACCGGGACCCCCACAAAGCCGTGGCCCCTCCCTCCCTCCCACCAGCACAGCCCCGAGACTGCTGATGGGGCAGAGGATATGGCATCAGGCACAGCTGCAGGGGCTCTTGCTCTCTGGAGTGGTGTTTCTATTGACCTCAACACAGGCACACCTGGGGAGGGCTGGGTCACAGTGTCAGGCTGCCCAGTTCAGCTAATCCTCACCCCTCAGGGGCTCACATTGCAGAAAATGGACCTCGCTGAACCGGCCGGGTCCAAGGAACACGTGTGGGCTCCTGAGAGTCAGGATAGACAAGGGGCTGCAGCTCCAGCTTGTTTTCTAATCATTTTCTCTGGCCCATGAGTGGGAGACAACTTCAAGAAGATCCTCTCCTAATGAGAGGAATCCAGGAGTCAGGGAGTCGACGGCTGATTGGTGGAGACAGAGGCCTGGTGCCCAGGCTGCAGTGGAAGTCTCCGGAAGACCAGGCAGAGGGCGGCCGCACAGAGGGATGCCCAGAGTCACAGACCTGTCGGAGCTGCTGTTTGTTAGTTCAAGTCCTGCTCTAAGGTGCTCTGTGTCAGCTCTGAGTGACAGGCGATCTGAGGTGCTCTCCAATGCCGGCCACGTGCACGGTTCCTTTGTGCCTAGCCCTGCTGGCGTACCTGCCCAGGGGAGCTCCGTATCCTGGGAGGGGCCTGACCACGAGAGCCCCATGGGCTGCTGGGTAGTTGCACAGGTGAGCTCCGTATCCTGGGACTGGCCGGACCAAAAGAGCTCCGTGGGCAGCTGGGACCTGCCCAGGTGAGCCCCATATCCTGGGAGGGCCTGACAACGAGAGCCCCATGGGCTGTTGGGCAGTTGCGCAGGTGGGCTCCATAAACTGCAATTGCCCTGACCACGAGAGCCCCGTGGGCTGCTGGGGACCTGGTAAAGGATGTCAGGACACTCAGTGAAGCCACTGAGGATGTACATCCAGCAGTCTCTAATTCCTACACCCTGCTGGTCATCCTACCATCCACCAGGACATGCTATTCTGTAGTAGACTTCAATGATGCCTTCTTCTGTATTCCATTGGTCCCAGAAAGGCTCTGCTGCCCTAGTAACCAGATTTGGGAATGGAGAAATGCTGCCGCCTTGTGGCCATTTCCCACAACAGCAGCTTTAAACCCAGTGCTAATGGTCACTAAATATTCACACTCATTGCAGGCCTGTGAATGACACCTGCCCTCAAAAACAATCCTGGGGTCAAAAATTGACCAAAAAATTCAAAAGAGGGCAACCATCCAAGAAGACAATTGCAAGAGGTTAATTGTACTCTCCGTGTTTTTCTGTTTTTCTGTACCAGAAGTTTAAAAAGGCATGGAACAATGCTGAACATTAGGAAGAATTAAAGGTATGTAAATCCAAATTACAAAAACTTATCAGCTCACACCAGTCAGAATGGCCATCAGCAAAAGTTCTGCAAACAATAAATGCTGAAGGGGTTTTGGAGAAATGCCTACACTTTTTTCAACGTGGGACATGGTAAGAGCCAGTAATGAAAACAAAAATGTGGTGCTTTTTAGAGGTAAATACTGAGCTACCATTCAATCAAGCATACCCACTGCTGGGCCTATCGCCTGAGGGGATGAGAATCAAAAAGACACAGGCTGTTTTTCACTGGTCTCGTAGTGGATGAGAGTCTGCCTGCCAATGCAGGGGACATGGGATCATGCCCGGTTAGGGAAGATCACACATGCGGCGGAGCGCCTGGTCCCGTGAGCTATGGCTGCTGGGCCTGCACATCCAGAGCCTGTGCTCCGCAATGGGCGGGTGCACGGAAGCCAGAGGCCCTCGTACTGCCAACAAAACAAAACAAAACAAAACAAAACAAAACAAAACGACACAGGCTGGCAATCCTGCACTCCAGCAATATTTACCATAGCCAAAACTTGGAAGCTACGAAAATGTCCATCAATAGAGGAATGCACAAAGAAGAAGTGGTCCATGTACACAATGGAATATGACTCCAATAACAAATATATAAATTCAATTTATAAAACAAACATAAGCAAGGAGACATCAGCTTTGGGGGGCACATTCCACTCTAATATATAACCGAGGAACACCACTGTCAAGATGGTCCGTTTCCCTAGTTACCAGATTGGGAAAAGCAGAAATGCTGCCGCCCTCAGGCCGTTACCTGCAACAGCAGCTTTAAAACCTGTGTTAAGGTTCACTTCATAGGCACCAGTACTGGAGGGCTGTAAATGAAACCTGCCCTCAATATGTCTTGAGGGAGGTAATGGCCAAACTATTTCTAAGTGTCACACATACTTCACAAAAACCATTTGAAGAGGTAAGCTGTACTCACAGTTTGAAGAAAAGAAGGACATGCCAGAAAATCAATTTCAAGGGGTTATGAGACACATGCAAATCCAGCCACAAAGTGGTATCAGCTCACACGAGTCAGAATATACATCAGCAAAAATACTACAAACAATAATCGCTGAAGGTGTTGTGAAGAAGAGCATAACCTCCACCTTAGGTGGGACATAACCTGGTAAGAGCCACTAATGAGAACAGAATGGAGGTGCCTCTACAAGGTAAACGTTTTGCTCCCATAGGATCCAGCAGGCCCACTCCTGGGCCTATAACCTAAGAAGACAGAATTGGAAAGACACAGGCAGGCAAATGTGCATTGCCGCAGCATTACAATAGCCATGACATGGAAGCAACCAAAAAGTCCATCAACAGATGAGTGGACAAAGAAGAACGGGTCCCTATACAGACAGAATATTAGCCAAGGAAAAAAAGGACACAGTGCCATTTGCAGCACCGTAGATGAGTCTAGAGGTAATCACGTGACTTGTAGTAAGTCAGAAACAGAAAGACACATGTCGTATGATATCCCTTATAGGTGTTACTGAAAAATTCACACCAGTGAAGACATTTCCACAGAGAAGGGCTATCACAGATTCATTAAACAAACTGATGGTTCACCAATGGAAAGCTGTGAGGATTGCATACATTAGGATATTGCGCTTCACGGACATATACCAACACAGGTGAAATATATAATCACCAAGCACCTACGGAATAGCAAGAGAAGGCTACTCAACATTCTGTCATAACGTCCATGGGAAAAGGATCCCAGGAAGACCAGACATATGTATATGTGTAAAAGAACCACATCTTGCACACCTACAACAAGCCAAACATTGTAATCAAAGTTGCTGTGATAAAACATAAAAATTAAATTAAAATTATGAACTAGAAGTAGTGAGACACACGTAAGGGGCTTTGACTTGGCACATTCCATTCTAAATGACAAGCTGGAACGCGACTTGCTTTGAGGCTCTGTTGTCCTAGTAACCAGATTTGGTAAAGGAGAACTGCTGCCACCTTGTGGCCGTTTCACACAACAGCAGCTGTAATCCCAGCTCTAATGGTCACTTGATATTCAAAAGAATGGCAGGCCTGTGAATGACACCTGCCCTGAAAACAAATCCTGGGGTCGTATATCGACCCCAAAATACAAAAGACATTCATATTTCAAAACGACAGTTTCAAGAGGCCTATTTTACACACATTTGTGTTCTGCTTCTTTTTCTTTCTTTCTCTTTTTGTTAAAAAACGCGAAAGGAAAAAGGCAACCCTCAGAATGGGAGCAAATGTTTGCAAACGAATCAATGGACAAAGGTTTAATCTCCAATACATATAAACAGCTCATGCAGCTTAATCTTAAAAAAACAAACAACCCAATAGAAAAATGGCTAGAAGATCTAAATAGACACTTCTTCAAAGAAGACACAGAGATGGCCAAGACGCACATGAAATGCTGCTCAACATCTCTCATTATTAGAGAAATGCAAATCAAAACTACAATGAGGTATCACCTCACACCTGTTAGAATGGGCATCATCAGAAAATCTACAAACAACAAATGCTGGGGAGGGTGTGGAGAAAAGGAACCCTCTTCCACTATCGGTGGGAATGTAAAGTGATACAGTCACTATGGAGAACAGTATGGACGTTCCTTAAAAAACTAAATATAGAATTACCATATGATCCAGCAATCCCACTTCTGGGCATATACCCAGAGAAAACCATAAATCAAAAAGACGCACTCACCACAATGTTCACTGCAGAACTATTTACCATAGCCAAGTAATGGAAGCAACCTAAATGCCCACAGCCAGACGAATGGATAAAGATGTCGTGCATACATAAAATGGAATATTACTCAGCCATACAAAGGAATGAAACTGGGTCATTTGTAGAGACGTCGATGGATCTAGAGACTGTCATACAGAGTGAAGTAAGTCGGAAAGAGAAAAACAAATATTGTATATATAATGCATGCATGTGGAACCTAGAAAAATGGTACAGATGAACCGGTTTGCAGGGCAGAAATAGAGACACAGAGGTAGGGAACACACGTATGGACACCAAAGGGACGAAGCCATGGGGTGGTGCTGCTGGGATGAGTTGCGGGATTGGGACTGACTTGTATACATGTATATGTCTAAAATAGATAACTAATAATATCCTGCCGTATAAGTAAAAAAAATTAAATTAAATTACAAAGTTTTTAAAAATAAATAAAATTTAAAAATAAAACAGAAAAAAAGTGCTTCCCTTCACCTGATGTATTTATATGAATGAATCATTTCCATGCTTATATCTATAAATACATAAAAGAGGAATAAAATCTACCTTGAACCAAAAAAAGAAATATACAGAGGAAAACCCTATCAGGCACTTGCTCCAGGGGTAAACAATTCTGAAGATGGTCAGAGGTGGGGAATCATCTACCATGAAGCCAGCAGCCCCCCCGCAAGCAGCTTCCTCATTGCAAAGCTGGGGGCCCATGCCGAGGCGTCTGTGAGTAAACGTGAGCTGAGCCCCAAGCCAGCTGCTGCTAAAGTGTTCCCAGCCTTCTCAAGTAAAACACCTGAATATGTACAAGGACTTGAAAGCCTAGGGGAAGGGCCGTGGAGCCACACCCGTGACAGCATGCAGACCGACTTGGTGCCTGCAGGACACCCAGGATGGTCCTGGCCCCGGGCGCTCTTCTGGAAGCTTTCCATTTCCCTGCCTGAGATATCCCTCCTGTCCCAGACCCAACAGATTTTTTCCTTCCTCACATCTGCCAGTGGAGAAATTCCAGCAGAAGGTAGGGTGACACATCCTCTTCTTTAGCAGGTGGCAGCCTGGCAACTCCTGCAGAAAGTCCAGCAGAGACCCACTCATACCGGGCCCCCCACAAAGCCATGGCCCCTCACTCCCTCCCACCAGCACAGCCCCGAGACTGCTGGTGGGGCAGAGAATATGGCATCAGGCACAGCTGCAGGGGCTCTTGCTCCCTGGAGTGGTGTTTCTACTGACCTCAAGCCAGGCACACCTGGGGAGGGCTGGCTGGCAGTGTCAGGCTTCCCAGTTCAGCTAATCCTCACCCCTCAGGGGCTCACATTGCAGAAAATGGACCTCGCTGAACCGGCCAGGTCCAAGGACCACGTGTGGGCTCCTGAGAGTCAGGATAGACAAGGGGCTGCAGCTCCGGCTTGTTTTCTAATCATTTTCTCTGGCCCATGAGTGGGAGACAACTTCAAGAAGATCCTCTCCTAATGAGAGGAATCCAGGAGTCAGGGAGTCGACGGCTGATAGGTGGAGACAGAGGCCTGGTGTCCAGGCTGCAGTGGAAGTCTCTGGAAGACCAGGCAGAGGGAGGCCGCACAGAGTGATGCCCAGAGTCACAGACCTGTCGGAGCTGCTGTTTGTTAGTTCAAGTCCTGCTCTAAGGTGCTCTGTGTCAGCTCTGAGTGACAGGCGATCTGAGGTGCTCTCCAATGCCGGCCACGTGCACGGTTCCTGTGTGCCTAGCCCTGCTGGCGTAGCTGCCCAGGGGAGCTCCGTATCCTGGGAGGGGCCTGACCACGAGAGCCCCATGGGCTGTTGGGTAGTTGCGCAGGTGGGCTCCATAAACTGCGATTGCCCTGACCACGAGAGCCCCGTGGGCTGCTGGGGACCTGGTAAAGGATGTCAGGACACTCAGTGAAGCCACCGAGGATATACATCCAGGAGTCTCTAATTCCTACACCCTGCTGGTCATTCTACCATCCACCAGGACATGCTATTCTGTAGTAGACTTCAATGATGCCTTCTTCTGTATTCCACTGGTCCCAGAAAGGCTCTGCTGCCCTAGTAACCAGATTTGGGAATGGAGAAATGCTGCCGCCTTGTGGCCATTTCCCACAACAGCAGCTTTAAACCCAGTGCTAATGGTCACTAAATATTCACACTCATTGCAGGCCTGTGAATGACACCTGCCCTCAAAAACAATCCTGGGGTCAAAAATTGACCAAAAAATTCAAAAGAGGGCAACCATCCAAGAAGACAATTGCAAGAGGTTAATTGTACTCTCCGTGTTTTTCTGTTTTTCTGTACCAGAAGTTTAAAAAGGCATGGAAAAATGCTGAACATCAGGATGAATTAAAGGTATGTAAATCCAAATTACAAAAACTTATCAGCTCACACCAGTCAGAATGGCCATCAGCAAAAGTCCTGCAAACAATAAATGCTGAAGGGGTTTTGGAGAAATGCCTACACTTGGTTCAACGTGGGACATGGTAAGAGCCAGTAATGAAAACAAAAATGTGGTGCTTTGTAAAGGTAAATACTGAGCTACCATTCAATCAAGCATACCCACTGCTGGGCCTATCGCCTGAGGGGATGAGAATCAAAAAGACACAGGCTGGTTTTCACCGGTGGCGTAGTGGATGAGAGTCTGCCTGCCAATGCAGGGGACATGGGATCATGCCCGGTTAGGGAAGATCACACATGCCACGGAGCGCCTGGTCCCGTGAGCTATGGCTGCTGGGCCTGCACATCCAGAGCCTGTGCTCTGCAATGGGAGGGTGCACGGAAGCAAGAGGCCCACGTACTGCAAAAAAAAAAAAAAAAAAAAAAACGACACACGCTGGCAATCGTGCACTCCAGCGATATTTACCATAGCCAAAACATGGAAGCTACGAAAATGTCCATCAATAGAGGAATGCACAAAGAAGAAGTGGTCCATGTACACAATGGAATATGACTCCAATAAAAAATATATAAATTCAAATTATAAAACAAACATAAGTAAAGAGACATCAGCTTTGGGGGGCACATTCCACTCTAATATATAACCGAGGAACACCACTGCCAAGATGGTCTGTTTCCCTAGTTACCCGATTGGGAAAAGCAGAAATGCTGCCGCCTTCTGGCCATTACCTGCAACAGCAGCTTTAAAACCTGTGTTAAGGTTCACTTCATAGGCACCAGTACTGGAGGGCTGTAAATGAAACCTGCCCTCAAAATGTCTTGAGGGAGGTAATGGCCAAACTATTTCTAAGTGTCCCACATACTTCACAAAAACAATTTGAAGAGGTAAGCTGTACTCACAGTTTGAAGAAAAGAAGGACATGCCAGACAATCAATTTCAAGGGGTTATGAGACACATGCAAATCCAACCACAAAGTGGTATCAGCTCACACGAGTCAGAATATACCTCAGCAAAAATACTACAAACAATAATCGCTGAAGGTGTTGTGAAGAAGAGCATAACCTCAACCTTAGGTGGGACATAACCTGGTAAGAGCCACTGATGAGAACAGAATGGAGGTGCCTCTACAAGGTAAACGTTTTGCTACCATAGGATCCAGCAGGCCCACTCCTGGGCCTATAACCTAAGAAGACAGAATTGGAAAGACACAGGCAGGCAAATGTGCATTGCCGCAGCCTTACAATAGCCATGACATGGAAGCAACCAAAAAGTCCATCAACAGATGAGTGGAGAAAGAAGAACTGTCCATATACAGAAAGAATATTAGCCATGGAAAAAAAGGACACGGTGCCATTTGCAGCACCGTAGATGAGTCTAGAGGTAATCACGTGACTTGTAGTAAGTCAGAAACAGAAAGACACATGTCGTGTGATATCACTTATAGGTGTTACTGAAAAATTGACACCAGTGAAGACATTTCCACAGAGAAGGGCAATCACAGATTCATTAAACAAACTGATGGTTCACCAATGGAAAGCTGTGAGGATTGCATACATTAGGATATTGCGCTTCACGGACATATACAAACGCAGGTGAAATATATAATCACCAAACACCTACGGAATACCAAGAGAAGGCTACTCAACATTCCGTCATAACGTACATGGGAAAAGGATCCCAGGAAGAACAGACATATGTATATGTGTAAAAGAACCACATCTTGCACACCTACAACAAGCCAAACATTGTAATCAAACTTGCTGTGATAAAACATAAAAATTAAATTAAAACTATGAACTAGAAGTAGTGAGACAAACGTAAGGGGCTTTTACCTGGCACATTCCATTCTAAATGACAAGCTGGAACGAGACTTGCATTGAGGCTCTGTTGTCCTAGTAACCAGATTTGGTAAAGGAGAACTGCTGCCACCTTGTGGCCGTTTCTCACAACAGCAGCTTTAATCCCAGCGCTAATGGTCACTTGATATTCAAAAGAATGGCAGGCCTGTGAATGACACCTGCCCTGAAAACAAATCCTGGGGTCGTATATCGACCCCAAAATACAAAAGACGTTCATATTTCAAAACGACAGTTTCAAGAGGCCTATCTTACACACATTTGTGTTCTGCTTCTTTTTCTTTCTTTCTTTTTTTTGTTACAAAACGGGAAAGGAAAAAGGCAACCCTCAGAATGGGAGCAAATATTTGCAAACGAATCAATGGACAAAGGTTTAATCTCCAATACATATAAACAGCTCATGCAGCTTAATCTTAAAAAAACAAACAACCCAAAACAAAAATGGCTAGAAGATCTAAATTGACACTTCTTCAAAGAAGACACAGAGATGGCCAAGACGCACATGAAATGCTGCTCAACATCTCTCATTATTAGAGAAATGCAAATCAAACCTACAATGAGGTATCACCTCACACCTGTTAGAATGGGCATCATCAGAAAATCTACAGACAACAAATGCTGGGGAGGGTGTGGAGGAAAGGAACCCTCTTCCACTCTCGGTGGGAATGTAAAGCGATACAGTCACTATGGAGAACAGTATGGACGTTCCTTTAAAAACTAAATATAGAATTACCATATGATCCAGCAATCCCACTTCTGGGCATATACCCAGAGAAAACCATAAATCAAAAGGACCCATTCACCACAATGTTCATTGCAGAACTCTTTACCATAGCCAGGTAATGGAAGCAACCTAAATGCCCACAGCCAGACGAATGGATAAAGATGTCGTGCATATATAAAATGGAATATTACTCAGCCATGCAAACGAATGAAACTGGGTCATTTGTAGAGATGTCGATGGATCTAGAGACTGTCATACAGAGTGAAGTAAGTCGGAAAGAGAAAAACAAATATTGTATATATAATGCATACATGTGGAACCGAGAAAAATGGTACAGATGAACCGGTTTGCAGGGCAGAAATAGAGACACAGAGGTAGAGAACACACGTATGGACACCAAAGGGGCGAAGCCATGGGGTGGTGCTGCTGGGATGAGTTGTGGGATTGGGATTGACTTGTATACGTGTATATGTCTAAAATAGATAACTAATAATATCCTGCCGTATAAGTAAAAAAAAAATAAATTAAATTACAAAGTTTTTTTAAAATAAATAAAATTTCAAAATAAAACAGAAAAAAGTGCTTCCCTTCACCAGATGTATTTATATGAATGAATTATTTCCATGCTAATATCTATAAATACATAAAAGAGGAATAAAATCTACCTTGAACCAAAAAAAAGAAATATACAGAGGAAAGCCCTATCAGGCACTTGCTCCAGGGGTAAACAATTCTGAAGATGGTCAGAGGTGGGGAATCATCTACCATGAAGCCAGCAGCACCCCCGCAAGCAGCTTCCTCATTGCAAAGCTGGGGGCCCATGCCGAGGCGTCTGTGAGTAAACGTGAGCTGAGCCCCAAGCCAGCTGCTGCTAAACTGTTCCCAGCCTTCTCAAGTAAAACACCTGAATATGTACAAGGACTTGAAAGCCTAGAGGAAGGGCCGTGGAGCCACACCAGTGACAGCATGCAGACCGACTTGGTGCCTGCAGGACAGCCAGGATGGTCCTGGCCCCGGGCGCTCTTCTGGAAGCTTTCCATTTCCCTGCCTGAGATACCCCTCCTGTCCCAGACCCAACAGATTTTTTCCTTCCTCACCTCTGCCAGTGGAGAAATTCCAGCAGAAGGTATGGTGACACATCCTCTTCTTTAGCAGGTGGCAGCCTGGCAACTCCTGCAGAAAGTCCAGCAGAGACCCACTCACACCGGGACCCCCACAAAGCCGTGGCCCCTCCCTCCCTCCCACCAGCACAGCCCCGAGACTGCTGATGGGGCAGAGGATATGGCATCAGGCACAGCTGCAGGGGCTCTTGCTCTCTGGAGTGGTGTTTCTATTGACCTCAACACAGGCACACCTGGGGAGGGCTGGGTCACAGTGTCAGGCTGCCCAGTTCAGCTAATCCTCACCCCTCAGGGGCTCACATTGCAGAAAATGGACCTCGCTGAACCGGCCGGGTCCAAGGAACACGTGTGGGCTCCTGAGAGTCAGGATAGACAAGGGGCTGCAGCTCCAGCTTGTTTTCTAATCATTTTCTCTGGCCCATGAGTGGGAGACAACTTCAAGAAGATCCTCTCCTAATGAGAGGAATCCAGGAGTCAGGGAGTCGACGGCTGATTGGTGGAGACAGAGGCCTGGTGCCCAGGCTGCAGTGGAAGTCTCCGGAAGACCAGGCAGAGGGCGGCCGCACAGAGGGATGCCCAGAGTCACAGACCTGTCGGAGCTGCTGTTTGTTAGTTCAAGTCCTGCTCTAAGGTGCTCTGTGTCAGCTCTGAGTGACAGGCGATCTGAGGTGCTCTCCAATGCCGGCCACGTGCACGGTTCCTTTGTGCCTAGCCCTGCTGGCGTACCTGCCCAGGGGAGCTCCGTATCCTGGGAGGGGCCTGACCACGAGAGCCCCATGGGCTGCTGGGTAGTTGCACAGGTGAGCTCCGTATCCTGGGACTGGCCGGACCAAAAGAGCTCCGTGGGCAGCTGGGACCTGCCCAGGTGAGCCCCATATCCTGGGAGGGCCTGACAACGAGAGCCCCATGGGCTGTTGGGCAGTTGCGCAGGTGGGCTCCATAAACTGCAATTGCCCTGACCACGAGAGCCCCGTGGGCTGCTGGGGACCTGGTAAAGGATGTCAGGACACTCAGTGAAGCCACTGAGGATGTACATCCAGCAGTCTCTAATTCCTACACCCTGCTGGTCATCCTACCATCCACCAGGACATGCTATTCTGTAGTAGACTTCAATGATGCCTTCTTCTGTATTCCATTGGTCCCAGAAAGGCTCTGCTGCCCTAGTAACCAGATTTGGGAATGGAGAAATGCTGCCGCCTTGTGGCCATTTCCCACAACAGCAGCTTTAAACCCAGTGCTAATGGTCACTAAATATTCACACTCATTGCAGGCCTGTGAATGACACCTGCCCTCAAAAACAATCCTGGGGTCAAAAATTGACCAAAAAATTCAAAAGAGGGCAACCATCCAAGAAGACAATTGCAAGAGGTTAATTGTACTCTCCGTGTTTTTCTGTTTTTCTGTACCAGAAGTTTAAAAAGGCATGGAACAATGCTGAACATTAGGAAGAATTAAAGGTATGTAAATCCAAATTACAAAAACTTATCAGCTCACACCAGTCAGAATGGCCATCAGCAAAAGTTCTGCAAACAATAAATGCTGAAGGGGTTTTGGAGAAATGCCTACACTTTTTTCAACGTGGGACATGGTAAGAGCCAGTAATGAAAACAAAAATGTGGTGCTTTTTAGAGGTAAATACTGAGCTACCATTCAATCAAGCATACCCACTGCTGGGCCTATCGCCTGAGGGGATGAGAATCAAAAAGACACAGGCTGTTTTTCACTGGTCTCGTAGTGGATGAGAGTCTGCCTGCCAATGCAGGGGACATGGGATCATGCCCGGTTAGGGAAGATCACACATGCGGCGGAGCGCCTGGTCCCGTGAGCTATGGCTGCTGGGCCTGCACATCCAGAGCCTGTGCTCCGCAATGGGCGGGTGCACGGAAGCCAGAGGCCCTCGTACTGCCAACAAAACAAAACAAAACAAAACAAAACAAAACAAAACGACACAGGCTGGCAATCCTGCACTCCAGCAATATTTACCATAGCCAAAACTTGGAAGCTACGAAAATGTCCATCAATAGAGGAATGCACAAAGAAGAAGTGGTCCATGTACACAATGGAATATGACTCCAATAACAAATATATAAATTCAATTTATAAAACAAACATAAGCAAGGAGACATCAGCTTTGGGGGGCACATTCCACTCTAATATATAACCGAGGAACACCACTGTCAAGATGGTCCGTTTCCCTAGTTACCAGATTGGGAAAAGCAGAAATGCTGCCGCCCTCAGGCCGTTACCTGCAACAGCAGCTTTAAAACCTGTGTTAAGGTTCACTTCATAGGCACCAGTACTGGAGGGCTGTAAATGAAACCTGCCCTCAATATGTCTTGAGGGAGGTAATGGCCAAACTATTTCTAAGTGTCACACATACTTCACAAAAACCATTTGAAGAGGTAAGCTGTACTCACAGTTTGAAGAAAAGAAGGACATGCCAGAAAATCAATTTCAAGGGGTTATGAGACACATGCAAATCCAGCCACAAAGTGGTATCAGCTCACACGAGTCAGAATATACATCAGCAAAAATACTACAAACAATAATCGCTGAAGGTGTTGTGAAGAAGAGCATAACCTCCACCTTAGGTGGGACATAACCTGGTAAGAGCCACTAATGAGAACAGAATGGAGGTGCCTCTACAAGGTAAACGTTTTGCTCCCATAGGATCCAGCAGGCCCACTCCTGGGCCTATAACCTAAGAAGACAGAATTGGAAAGACACAGGCAGGCAAATGTGCATTGCCGCAGCATTACAATAGCCATGACATGGAAGCAACCAAAAAGTCCATCAACAGATGAGTGGACAAAGAAGAACGGGTCCCTATACAGACAGAATATTAGCCAAGGAAAAAAAGGACACAGTGCCATTTGCAGCACCGTAGATGAGTCTAGAGGTAATCACGTGACTTGTAGTAAGTCAGAAACAGAAAGACACATGTCGTATGATATCCCTTATAGGTGTTACTGAAAAATTCACACCAGTGAAGACATTTCCACAGAGAAGGGCTATCACAGATTCATTAAACAAACTGATGGTTCACCAATGGAAAGCTGTGAGGATTGCATACATTAGGATATTGCGCTTCACGGACATATACCAACACAGGTGAAATATATAATCACCAAGCACCTACGGAATAGCAAGAGAAGGCTACTCAACATTCTGTCATAACGTCCATGGGAAAAGGATCCCAGGAAGACCAGACATATGTATATGTGTAAAAGAACCACATCTTGCACACCTACAACAAGCCAAACATTGTAATCAAAGTTGCTGTGATAAAACATAAAAATTAAATTAAAATTATGAACTAGAAGTAGTGAGACACACGTAAGGGGCTTTGACTTGGCACATTCCATTCTAAATGACAAGCTGGAACGCGACTTGCTTTGAGGCTCTGTTGTCCTAGTAACCAGATTTGGTAAAGGAGAACTGCTGCCACCTTGTGGCCGTTTCACACAACAGCAGCTGTAATCCCAGCTCTAATGGTCACTTGATATTCAAAAGAATGGCAGGCCTGTGAATGACACCTGCCCTGAAAACAAATCCTGGGGTCGTATATCGACCCCAAAATACAAAAGACATTCATATTTCAAAACGACAGTTTCAAGAGGCCTATTTTACACACATTTGTGTTCTGCTTCTTTTTCTTTCTTTCTCTTTTTGTTAAAAAACGCGAAAGGAAAAAGGCAACCCTCAGAATGGGAGCAAATGTTTGCAAACGAATCAATGGACAAAGGTTTAATCTCCAATACATATAAACAGCTCATGCAGCTTAATCTTAAAAAAACAAACAACCCAATAGAAAAATGGCTAGAAGATCTAAATAGACACTTCTTCAAAGAAGACACAGAGATGGCCAAGACGCACATGAAATGCTGCTCAACATCTCTCATTATTAGAGAAATGCAAATCAAAACTACAATGAGGTATCACCTCACACCTGTTAGAATGGGCATCATCAGAAAATCTACAAACAACAAATGCTGGGGAGGGTGTGGAGAAAAGGAACCCTCTTCCACTATCGGTGGGAATGTAAAGTGATACAGTCACTATGGAGAACAGTATGGACGTTCCTTAAAAAACTAAATATAGAATTACCATATGATCCAGCAATCCCACTTCTGGGCATATACCCAGAGAAAACCATAAATCAAAAAGACGCACTCACCACAATGTTCACTGCAGAACTATTTACCATAGCCAAGTAATGGAAGCAACCTAAATGCCCACAGCCAGACGAATGGATAAAGATGTCGTGCATACATAAAATGGAATATTACTCAGCCATACAAAGGAATGAAACTGGGTCATTTGTAGAGACGTCGATGGATCTAGAGACTGTCATACAGAGTGAAGTAAGTCGGAAAGAGAAAAACAAATATTGTATATATAATGCATGCATGTGGAACCTAGAAAAATGGTACAGATGAACCGGTTTGCAGGGCAGAAATAGAGACACAGAGGTAGGGAACACACGTATGGACACCAAAGGGACGAAGCCATGGGGTGGTGCTGCTGGGATGAGTTGCGGGATTGGGACTGACTTGTATACATGTATATGTCTAAAATAGATAACTAATAATATCCTGCCGTATAAGTAAAAAAAATTAAATTAAATTACAAAGTTTTTAAAAATAAATAAAATTTAAAAATAAAACAGAAAAAAAGTGCTTCCCTTCACCTGATGTATTTATATGAATGAATCATTTCCATGCTTATATCTATAAATACATAAAAGAGGAATAAAATCTACCTTGAACCAAAAAAAGAAATATACAGAGGAAAGCCCTATCAGGCACTTGCTCCAGGGGTAAACAATTCTGAAGATGGTCAGAGGTGGGGAATCATCTACCATGAAGCCAGCAGCCCCCCCGCAAGCAGCTTCCTCATTGCAAAGCTGGGGGCCCATGCCGAGGCGTCTGTGAGTAAACGTGAGCTGAGCCCCAAGCCAGCTGCTGCTAAAGTGTTCCCAGCCTTCTCAAGTAAAACACCTGAATATGTACAAGGACTTGAAAGCCTAGGGGAAGGGCCGTGGAGCCACACCCGTGACAGCATGCAGACCGACTTGGTGCCTGCAGGACACCCAGGATGGTCCTGGCCCCGGGCGCTCTTCTGGAAGCTTTCCATTTCCCTGCCTGAGATATCCCTCCTGTCCCAGACCCAACAGATTTTTTCCTTCCTCACATCTGCCAGTGGAGAAATTCCAGCAGAAGGTAGGGTGACACATCCTCTTCTTTAGCAGGTGGCAGCCTGGCAACTCCTGCAGAAAGTCCAGCAGAGACCCACTCATACCGGGCCCCCCACAAAGCCATGGCCCCTCACTCCCTCCCACCAGCACAGCCCCGAGACTGCTGGTGGGGCAGAGAATATGGCATCAGGCACAGCTGCAGGGGCTCTTGCTCCCTGGAGTGGTGTTTCTACTGACCTCAAGCCAGGCACACCTGGGGAGGGCTGGCTGGCAGTGTCAGGCTTCCCAGTTCAGCTAATCCTCACCCCTCAGGGGCTCACATTGCAGAAAATGGACCTCGCTGAACCGGCCAGGTCCAAGGACCACGTGTGGGCTCCTGAGAGTCAGGATAGACAAGGGGCTGCAGCTCCGGCTTGTTTTCTAATCATTTTCTCTGGCCCATGAGTGGGAGACAACTTCAAGAAGATCCTCTCCTAATGAGAGGAATCCAGGAGTCAGGGAGTCGACGGCTGATAGGTGGAGACAGAGGCCTGGTGTCCAGGCTGCAGTGGAAGTCTCTGGAAGACCAGGCAGAGGGAGGCCGCACAGAGTGATGCCCAGAGTCACAGACCTGTCGGAGCTGCTGTTTGTTAGTTCAAGTCCTGCTCTAAGGTGCTCTGTGTCAGCTCTGAGTGACAGGCGATCTGAGGTGCTCTCCAATGCCGGCCACGTGCACGGTTCCTGTGTGCCTAGCCCTGCTGGCGTAGCTGCCCAGGGGAGCTCCGTATCCTGGGAGGGGCCTGACCACGAGAGCCCCATGGGCTGTTGGGTAGTTGCGCAGGTGGGCTCCATAAACTGCGATTGCCCTGACCACGAGAGCCCCGTGGGCTGCTGGGGACCTGGTAAAGGATGTCAGGACACTCAGTGAAGCCACCGAGGATATACATCCAGGAGTCTCTAATTCCTACACCCTGCTGGTCATTCTACCATCCACCAGGACATGCTATTCTGTAGTAGACTTCAATGATGCCTTCTTCTGTATTCCACTGGTCCCAGAAAGGCTCTGCTGCCCTAGTAACCAGATTTGGGAATGGAGAAATGCTGCCGCCTTGTGGCCATTTCCCACAACAGCAGCTTTAAACCCAGTGCTAATGGTCACTAAATATTCACACTCATTGCAGGCCTGTGAATGACACCTGCCCTCAAAAACAATCCTGGGGTCAAAAATTGACCAAAAAATTCAAAAGAGGGCAACCATCCAAGAAGACAATTGCAAGAGGTTAATTGTACTCTCCGTGTTTTTCTGTTTTTCTGTACCAGAAGTTTAAAAAGGCATGGAAAAATGCTGAACATCAGGATGAATTAAAGGTATGTAAATCCAAATTACAAAAACTTATCAGCTCACACCAGTCAGAATGGCCATCAGCAAAAGTCCTGCAAACAATAAATGCTGAAGGGGTTTTGGAGAAATGCCTACACTTGGTTCAACGTGGGACATGGTAAGAGCCAGTAATGAAAACAAAAATGTGGTGCTTTGTAAAGGTAAATACTGAGCTACCATTCAATCAAGCATACCCACTGCTGGGCCTATCGCCTGAGGGGATGAGAATCAAAAAGACACAGGCTGGTTTTCACCGGTGGCGTAGTGGATGAGAGTCTGCCTGCCAATGCAGGGGACATGGGATCATGCCCGGTTAGGGAAGATCACACATGCCACGGAGCGCCTGGTCCCGTGAGCTATGGCTGCTGGGCCTGCACATCCAGAGCCTGTGCTCTGCAATGGGAGGGTGCACGGAAGCAAGAGGCCCACGTACTGCAAAAAAAAAAAAAAAAAAAAAAACGACACACGCTGGCAATCGTGCACTCCAGCGATATTTACCATAGCCAAAACATGGAAGCTACGAAAATGTCCATCAATAGAGGAATGCACAAAGAAGAAGTGGTCCATGTACACAATGGAATATGACTCCAATAAAAAATATATAAATTCAAATTATAAAACAAACATAAGTAAAGAGACATCAGCTTTGGGGGGCACATTCCACTCTAATATATAACCGAGGAACACCACTGCCAAGATGGTCTGTTTCCCTAGTTACCCGATTGGGAAAAGCAGAAATGCTGCCGCCTTCTGGCCATTACCTGCAACAGCAGCTTTAAAACCTGTGTTAAGGTTCACTTCATAGGCACCAGTACTGGAGGGCTGTAAATGAAACCTGCCCTCAAAATGTCTTGAGGGAGGTAATGGCCAAACTATTTCTAAGTGTCCCACATACTTCACAAAAACAATTTGAAGAGGTAAGCTGTACTCACAGTTTGAAGAAAAGAAGGACATGCCAGACAATCAATTTCAAGGGGTTATGAGACACATGCAAATCCAACCACAAAGTGGTATCAGCTCACACGAGTCAGAATATACCTCAGCAAAAATACTACAAACAATAATCGCTGAAGGTGTTGTGAAGAAGAGCATAACCTCAACCTTAGGTGGGACATAACCTGGTAAGAGCCACTGATGAGAACAGAATGGAGGTGCCTCTACAAGGTAAACGTTTTGCTACCATAGGATCCAGCAGGCCCACTCCTGGGCCTATAACCTAAGAAGACAGAATTGGAAAGACACAGGCAGGCAAATGTGCATTGCCGCAGCCTTACAATAGCCATGACATGGAAGCAACCAAAAAGTCCATCAACAGATGAGTGGAGAAAGAAGAACTGTCCATATACAGAAAGAATATTAGCCATGGAAAAAAAGGACACGGTGCCATTTGCAGCACCGTAGATGAGTCTAGAGGTAATCACGTGACTTGTAGTAAGTCAGAAACAGAAAGACACATGTCGTGTGATATCACTTATAGGTGTTACTGAAAAATTGACACCAGTGAAGACATTTCCACAGAGAAGGGCAATCACAGATTCATTAAACAAACTGATGGTTCACCAATGGAAAGGTGTGAGGATTGCATACATTAGGATATTGCGCTTCACGGACATATACAAACGCAGGTGAAATATATAATCACCAAACACCTATGGAATACCAAGAGAAGGCTACTCAACATTCTGTCATAACGTACATGGGAAAAGGATCCCAGGAAGAACAGACATATGTATATGTGTAAAAGAACCACATCTTGCACACCTACAACAAGCCAAACATTGTAATCAAACTTGCTGTGATAAAACATAAAAATTAAATTAAAACTATGAACTAGAAGTAGTGAGACAA
This sequence comes from Mesoplodon bidens, assembly GCF_964165515.1. Taxonomy (NCBI): domain Eukaryota; kingdom Metazoa; phylum Chordata; class Mammalia; order Artiodactyla; family Ziphiidae; genus Mesoplodon; species Mesoplodon bidens. Next base: position 61,893 of record NW_027672031.1, on the reverse strand, counting down.
ACGTAAGGGGCTTTTACCTGGCACATTCCATTCTAAATGACAAGCTGGAACGAGACTTGCATTGAGGCTCTGTTGTCCTAGTAACCAGATTTGGTAAAGGAGAACTGCTGCCACCTTGTGGCCGTTTCTCACAACAGCAGCTTTAATCCCAGCGCTAATGGTCACTTGATATTCAAAAGAATGGCAGGCCTGTGAATGACACCTGCCCTGAAAACAAATCCTGGGGTCGTATATCGACCCCAAAATACAAAAGACGTTCATATTTCAAAACGACAGTTTCAAGAGGCCTATCTTACACACATTTGTGTTCTGCTTCTTTTTCTTTCTTTCTTTTTTTTGTTACAAAACGGGAAAGGAAAAAGGCAACCCTCAGAATGGGAGCAAATATTTGCAAACGAATCAATGGACAAAGGTTTAATCTCCAATACATATAAACAGCTCATGCAGCTTAATCTTAAAAAAACAAACAACCCAAAACAAAAATGGCTAGAAGATCTAAATAGACACTTCTTCAAAGAAGACACAGAGATGGCCAAGACGCACATGAAATGCTGCTCAACATCTCTCATTATTAGAGAAATGCAAATCAAACCTACAATGAGGTATCACCTCACACCTGTTAGAATGGGCATCATCAGAAAATCTACAGACAACAAATGCTGGGGAGGGTGTGGAGGAAAGGAACCCTCTTCCACTCTCGGTGGGAATGTAAAGCGATACAGTCACTATGGAGAACAGTATGGACGTTCCTTTAAAAACTAAATATAGAATTACCATATGATCCAGCAATCCCACTTCTGGGCATATACCCAGAGAAAACCATAAATCAAAAGGACCCATTCACCACAATGTTCATTGCAGAACTCTTTACCATAGCCAGGTAATGGAAGCAACCTAAATGCCCACAGCCAGACGAATGGATAAAGATGTCGTGCATATATAAAATGGAATATTACTCAGCCATGCAAACGAATGAAACTGGGTCATTTGTAGAGATGTCGATGGATCTAGAGACTGTCATACAGAGTGAAGTAAGTCGGAAAGAGAAAAACAAATATTGTATATATAATGCATACATGTGGAACCGAGAAAAATGGTACAGATGAACCGGTTTGCAGGGCAGAAATAGAGACACAGAGGTAGAGAACACACGTATGGACACCAAAGGGGCGAAGCCATGGGGTGGTGCTGCTGGGATGAGTTGTGGGATTGGGATTGACTTGTATACGTGTATATGTCTAAAATAGATAACTAATAATATCCTGCCGTATAAGTAAAAAAAATTAAATTAAATTACAAAGTTTTTAAAAATAAATAAAATTTAAAAATAAAACAGAAAAAAAGTGCTTCCCTTCACCTGATGTATTTATATGAATGAATTATTTCCATGCTAATATCTATAAATACATAAAAGAGGAATAAAATCTACCTTGAACCAAAAAAAAGAAATATACAGAGGAAAGCCCTATCAGGCACTTGCTCCAGGGGTAAACAATTCTGAAGATGGTCAGAGGTGGGGAATCATCTACCATGAAGCCAGCAGCCCCCCCGCAATCAGCTTCCTCATTGCAAAGCTGGGGGCCCATGCCGAGGCGTCTGTGAGTAAACGTGAGCTGAGCCCCAAGCCAGCTGCTGCTAAACTGTTCCCAGCCTTCTCAAGTAAAACACCTGAATATGTACAAGGACTTGAAAGCCTAGGGGAAGGGCCGTGGAGCCACACCAGTGACAGCATGCAGACCGACTTGGTGCCTGCAGGACAGCCAGGATGGTCCTGGCCCCGGGCGCTCTTCTGGAAGCTTTCCATTTCCCTGCCTGAGATACCCCTCCTGTCCCAGACCCAACAGATTTTTTCCTTCCTCACCTCTGCCAGTGGAGAAATTCCAGCAGAAGGTATGGTGACACATCCTCTTCTTTAGCAGGTGGCAGCCTGGCAACTCCTGCAGAAAGTCCAGCAGAGACCCACTCACACCGGGACCCCCACAAAGCCGTGGCCCCTCCCTCCCTCCCACCAGCACAGCCCCGAGACTGCTGATGGGGCAGAGGATATGGCATCAGGCACAGCTGCAGGGGCTCTTGCTCTCTGGAGTGGTGTTTCTATTGACCTCAACCCAGGCACACCTGGGGAGGGCTGGGTCACAGTGTCAGGCTGCCCAGTTCAGCTAATCCTCACCCCTCAGGGGCTCACATTGCAGAAAATGGACCTCGCTGAACCGGCCAGGTCCAAGGAACACGTGTGGGCTCCTGAGAGTCAGGATAGACAAGGGGCTGCAGCTCCGGCTTGTTTTCTAATCATTTTCTCTGGCCCATGAGTGGGAGACAACTTCAAGAAGATCCTCTCCTAATGAGAGGAATCCAGGAGTCAGGGAGACGACGGCTGATAGGTGGAGACAGAGGCCTGGTGCCCAGGCTGCAGTGGAAGTCTCCGGAAGACCAGGCAGAGGGCGGCCGCACAGAGGGATGCCCAGAGTCACAGACCTGTCGGAGCTGCTGTTTGTTAGTTCAAGTCCTGCTCTAAGGTGCTCTGGGTCAGCTCTGAGTGACAGGCGATCTGAGGTGCTCTCCAATGCCGGCCACGTGCACGGTTCCTTTGTGCCTAGCCCTGCTGGCGTACCTGCCCAGGGGAGCTCCGTATCCTGGGAGGGGCCTGACCACGAGAGCCCCATGGGCTGCTGGGTAGTTGCACAGGTGAGCTCCGTATCCTGGGACTGGCCGGACCAAAAGAGCTCCGTGGGCGGCTGGGACCTGCCCAGGTGAGCCCCATATCCTGGGAGGGGCCTGACAACGAGAGCCCCATGGGCTGTTGGGCAGTTGCGCAGGTGGGCTCTATAAACTGCAATTGCCCTGACCACGAGAGCCCCGTGGGCTGCTGGGGACCTGGTAAAGGATGTCAGGACACTCAGTGAAGCCACCGAGGATATACATCCAGGAGTCTCTAATTCCTACACCCTGCTGGTCATTCTACCATCCACCAGGACATGCTATTCTGTAGTAGACTTCAATGATGCCTTCTTCTGTATTCCACTGGTCCCAGAAAGGCTCTGCTGCCCTAGTAACCAGATTTGGGAATGGAGAAATGCTGCCGCCTTGTGGCCATTTCCCACAACAGCAGCTTTAAACCCAGTGCTAATGGTCACTAAATATTCACACTCATTGCAGGCCTGTGAATGACACCTGCCCTCAAAAACAATCCTGGGGTCAAAAATTGACCAAAAAATTCAAAAGAGGGCAACCATCCAAGAAGACAATTGCAAGAGGTTAATTGTACTCTCCGTGTTTTTCTGTTTTTCTGTACCAGAAGTTTAAAAAGGCATGGAAAAATGCTGAACATCAGGATGAATTAAAGGTATGTAAATCCAAATTACAAAAACTTATCAGCTCACACCAGTCAGAATGGCCATCAGCAAAAGTCCTGCAAACAATAAATGCTGAAGGGGTTTTGGAGAAATGCCTACACTTGGTTCAACGTGGGACATGGTAAGAGCCAGTAATGAAAACAAAAATGTGGTGCTTTGTAAAGGTAAATACTGAGCTACCATTCAATCAAGCATACCCACTGCTGGGCCTATCGCCTGAGGGGATGAGAATCAAAAAGACACAGGCTGGTTTTCACCGGTGGCGTAGTGGATGAGAGTCTGCCTGCCAATGCAGGGGACATGGGATCATGCCCGGTTAGGGAAGATCACACATGCCACGGAGCGCCTGGTCCCGTGAGCTATGGCTGCTGGGCCTGCACATCCAGAGCCTGTGCTCTGCAATGGGAGGGTGCACGGAAGCAAGAGGCCCACGTACTGCAAAAAAAAAAAAAAAAAAAAAAACGACACACGCTGGCAATCGTGCACTCCAGCGATATTTACCATAGCCAAAACATGGAAGCTACGAAAATGTCCATCAATAGAGGAATGCACAAAGAAGAAGTGGTCCATGTACACAATGGAATATGACTCCAATAAAAAATATATAAATTCAAATTATAAAACAAACATAAGTAAAGAGACATCAGCTTTGGGGGGCACATTCCACTCTAATATATAACCGAGGAACACCACTGCCAAGATGGTCTGTTTCCCTAGTTACCCGATTGGGAAAAGCAGAAATGCTGCCGCCTTCTGGCCATTACCTGCAACAGCAGCTTTAAAACCTGTGTTAAGGTTCACTTCATAGGCACCAGTACTGGAGGGCTGTAAATGAAACCTGCCCTCAAAATGTCTTGAGGGAGGTAATGGCCAAACTATTTCTAAGTGTCCCACATACTTCACAAAAACAATTTGAAGAGGTAAGCTGTACTCACAGTTTGAAGAAAAGAAGGACATGCCAGACAATCAATTTCAAGGGGTTATGAGACACATGCAAATCCAACCACAAAGTGGTATCAGCTCACACGAGTCAGAATATACCTCAGCAAAAATACTACAAACAATAATCGCTGAAGGTGTTGTGAAGAAGAGCATAACCTCAACCTTAGGTGGGACATAACCTGGTAAGAGCCACTGATGAGAACAGAATGGAGGTGCCTCTACAAGGTAAACGTTTTGCTACCATAGGATCCAGCAGGCCCACTCCTGGGCCTATAACCTAAGAAGACAGAATTGGAAAGACACAGGCAGGCAAATGTGCATTGCCGCAGCCTTACAATAGCCATGACATGGAAGCAACCAAAAAGTCCATCAACAGATGAGTGGAGAAAGAAGAACTGTCCATATACAGAAAGAATATTAGCCATGGAAAAAAAGGACACGGTGCCATTTGCAGCACCGTAGATGAGTCTAGAGGTAATCACGTGACTTGTAGTAAGTCAGAAACAGAAAGACACATGTCGTGTGATATCACTTATAGGTGTTACTGAAAAATTGACACCAGTGAAGACATTTCCACAGAGAAGGGCAATCACAGATTCATTAAACAAACTGATGGTTCACCAATGGAAAGGTGTGAGGATTGCATACATTAGGATATTGCGCTTCACGGACATATACAAACGCAGGTGAAATATATAATCACCAAACACCTACGGAATACCAAGAGAAGGCTACTCAACATTCTGTCATAACGTACATGGGAAAAGGATCCCAGGAAGAACAGACATATGTATATGTGTAAAAGAACCACATCTTGCACACCTACAACAAGCCAAACATTGTAATCAAACTTGCTGTGATAAAACATAAAAATTAAATTAAAACTATGAACTAGAAGTAGTGAGACAAACGTAAGGGGCTTTTACCTGGCACATTCCATTCTAAATGACAAGCTGGAACGAGACTTGCATTGAGGCTCTGTTGTCCTAGTAACCAGATTTGGTAAAGGAGAACTGCTGCCACCTTGTGGCCGTTTCTCACAACAGCAGCTTTAATCCCAGCGCTAATGGTCACTTGATATTCAAAAGAATGGCAGGCCTGTGAATGACACCTGCCCTGAAAACAAATCCTGGGGTCGTATATCGACCCCAAAATACAAAAGACGTTCATATTTCAAAACGACAGTTTCAAGAGGCCTATCTTACACACATTTGTGTTCTGCTTCTTTTTCTTTCTTTCTTTTTTTTGTTACAAAACGGGAAAGGAAAAAGGCAACCCTCAGAATGGGAGCAAATATTTGCAAACGAATCAATGGACAAAGGTTTAATCTCCAATACATATAAACAGCTCATGCAGCTTAATCTTAAAAAAACAAACAACCCAAAACAAAAATGGCTAGAAGATCTAAATAGACACTTCTTCAAAGAAGACACAGAGATGGCCAAGACGCACATGAAATGCTGCTCAACATCTCTCATTATTAGAGAAATGCAAATCAAACCTACAATGAGGTATCACCTCACACCTGTTAGAATGGGCATCATCAGAAAATCTACAGACAACAAATGCTGGGGAGGGTGTGGAGGAAAGGAACCCTCTTCCACTCTCGGTGGGAATGTAAAGCGATACAGTCACTATGGAGAACAGTATGGACGTTCCTTTAAAAACTAAATATAGAATTACCATATGATCCAGCAATCCCACTTCTGGGCATATACCCAGAGAAAACCATAAATCAAAAGGACCCATTCACCACAATGTTCATTGCAGAACTCTTTACCATAGCCAGGTAATGGAAGCAACCTAAATGCCCACAGCCAGACGAATGGATAAAGATGTCGTGCATATATAAAATGGAATATTACTCAGCCATGCAAACGAATGAAACTGGGTCATTTGTAGAGATGTCGATGGATCTAGAGACTGTCATACAGAGTGAAGTAAGTCGGAAAGAGAAAAACAAATATTGTATATATAATGCATACATGTGGAACCGAGAAAAATGGTACAGATGAACCGGTTTGCAGGGCAGAAATAGAGACACAGAGGTAGAGAACACACGTATGGACACCAAAGGGGCGAAGCCATGGGGTGGTGCTGCTGGGATGAGTTGTGGGATTGGGATTGACTTGTATACGTGTATATGTCTAAAATAGATAACTAATAATATCCTGCCGTATAAGTAAAAAAAATTAAATTAAATTACAAAGTTTTTAAAAATAAATAAAATTTAAAAATAAAACAGAAAAAAAGTGCTTCCCTTCACCTGATGTATTTATATGAATGAATTATTTCCATGCTAATATCTATAAATACATAAAAGAGGAATAAAATCTACCTTGAACCAAAAAAAAGAAATATACAGAGGAAAGCCCTATCAGGCACTTGCTCCAGGGGTAAACAATTCTGAAGATGGTCAGAGGTGGGGAATCATCTACCATGAAGCCAGCAGCCCCCCCGCAAGCAGCTTCCTCATTGCAAAGCTGGGGGCCCATGCCGAGGCGTCTGTGAGTAAACGTGAGCTGAGCCCCAAGCCAGCTGCTGCTAAACTGTTCCCAGCCTTCTCAAGTAAAACACCTGAATATGTACAAGGACTTGAAAGCCTAGGGGAAGGGCCGTGGAGCCACACCAGTGACAGCATGCAGACCGACTTGGTGCCTGCAGGACAGCCAGGATGGTCCTGGCCCCGGGCGCTCTTCTGGAAGCTTTCCATTTCCCTGCCTGAGATACCCCTCCTGTCCCAGACCCAACAGATTTTTTCCTTCCTCACCTCTGCCAGTGGAGAAATTCCAGCAGAAGGTATGGTGACACATCCTCTTCTTTAGCAGGTGGCAGCCTGGCAACTCCTGCAGAAAGTCCAGCAGAGACCCTCTCACACCGGGACCCCCACAAAGCCGTGGCCCCTCCCTCCCTCCCACCAGCACAGCCCCGAGACTGCTGATGGGGCAGAGGATATGGCATCAGGCACAGCTGCAGGGGCTCTTGCTCTCTGGAGTGGTGTTTCTATTGACCTCAACCCAGGCACACCTGGGGAGGGCTGGGTCACAGTGTCAGGCTGCCCAGTTCAGCTAATCCTCACCCCTCAGGGGCTCACATTGCAGAAAATGGACCTCGCTGAACCGGCCGGGTCCAAGGAACACGTGTGGGCTCCTGAGAGTCAGGATAGACAAGGGGCTGCAGCTCCGGCTTGTTTTCTAATCATTTTCTCTGGCCCATGAGTGGGAGACAACTTCAAGAAGATCCTCTCCTAATGAGAGGAATCCAGGAGTCAGGGAGTCGACGGCTGATTGGTGGAGACAGAGGCCTGGTGCCCAGGCTGCAGTGGAAGTCTCCGGAAGACCAGGCAGAGGGCGGCCGCACAGAGGGATGCCCAGAGTCACAGACCTGTCGGAGCTGCTGTTTGTTAGTTCAAGTCCTGCTCTAAGGTGCTCTGGGTCAGCTCTGAGTGACAGGCGATCTGAGGTGCTCTCCAATGCCGGCCACGTGCACGGTTCCTTTGTGCCTAGCCCTGCTGGCGTACCTGCCCAGGGGAGCTCCGTATCCTGGGAGGGGCCTGACCACGAGAGCCCCATGGGCTGCTGGGTAGTTGCACAGGTGAGCTCCGTATCCTGGGACTGGCCGGACCAAAAGAGCTCCGTGGGCGGCTGGGACCTGCCCAGGTGAGCCCCATATCCTGGGAGGGGCCTGACAACGAGAGCCCCATGGGCTGTTGGGCAGTTGCGCAGGTGGGCTCTATAAACTGCAATTGCCCTGACCACGAGAGCCCCGTGGGCTGCTGGGGACCTGGTAAAGGATGTCAGGACACTCAGTGAAGCCACCGAGGATATACATCCAGGAGTCTCTAATTCCTACACCCTGCTGGTCATCCTACCATCCACCAGGACATGCTATTCTGTAGTAGACTTCAATGATGCCTTCTTCTGTATTCCATTGGTCCCAGAAAGGCTCTGCTGCCCTAGTAACCAGATTTGGGAATGGAGAAATGCTGCCGCCTTGTGGCCATTTCCCACAACAGCAGCTTTAAACCCAGTGCTAATGGTCACTAAATATTCACACTCATTGCAGGCCTGTGAATGACACCTGCCCTCAAAAACAATCCTGGGGTCAAAAATTGACCAAAAAATTCAAAAGAGGGCAACCATCCAAGAAGACAATTGCAAGAGGTTAATTGTACTCTCCGTGTTTTTCTGTTTTTCTGTACCAGAAGTTTAAAAAGGCATGGAAAAATGCTGAACATTAGGAAGAATTAAAGGTATGTAAATCCAAATTACAAAAACTTATCAGCTCACACCAGTCAGAATGGCCATCAGCAAAAGTTCTGCAAACAATAAATGCTGAAGGGGTTTTGGAGAAATGCCTACACTTTTTTCAACGTGGGACATGGTAAGAGCCAGTAATGAAAACAAAAATGTGGTGCTTTTTAGAGGTAAATACTGAGCTACCATTCAATCAAGCATACCCACTACTGGGCCTATCGCCTGAGGGGATGAGAATCAAAAAGACACAGGCTGTTTTTCACTGGTCTCGTAGTGGATGAGAGTCTGCCAGCCAATGCAGGGGACATGGGATCATGCCCGGTTAGGGAAGATCACACATGCGGCGGAGCGCCTGGTCCCGTGAGCTATGGCTGCTGGGCCTGCACATCCAGAGCCTGTGCTCCGCAATGGGAGGGTGCACGGAAGCAAGAGGCCCACGTACTGCCAACAAAACAAAACAAAACAAAACAAAACAAAACAAAACGACACAGGCTGGCAATCCTGCACTCCAGCGATATTTACCATAGCCAAAACTTGGAAGCTACGAAAATGTCCATCAATAGAGGAATGCACAAAGAAGAAGTGGTCCATGTACACAATGGAATATGACTCCAATAACAAATATATAAATTCAATTTATAAAACAAACATAAGCAAGGAGACATCAGCTTTGGGGGGCACATTCCACTCTAATATATAACCGAGGAACACCACTGTCAAGATGGTCCGTTTCCCTAGTTACCAGATTGGGAAAAGCAGAAATGCTGCCGCCCTCTGGCCGTTACCTGCAACAGCAGCTTTAAAACCTGTGTTAAGGTTCACTTCATAGGCACCAGTACTGGAGGGCTGTAAATGAAACCTGCCCTCAAAATGTCTTGAGGGAGGTAATGGCCAAACTATTTCTAAGTGTCACACATACTTCACAAAAACCATTTGAAGAGGTAAGCTGTACTCACAGTTTGAAGAAAAGAAGGACATGCCAGACAATCAATTTCAAGGGGTTATGAGACACATGCAAATCCAGCCACAAAGTGGTATCAGCTCACACGAGTCAGAATATACATCAGCAAAAATACTACAAACAATAATCGCTGAAGGTGTTGTGAAGAAGAGCATAACCTCCACCTTAGGTGGGACATAACCTGGTAAGAGCCACTAATGAGAACAGAATGGAGGTGCCTCTACAAGGTAAACGTTTTGCTCCCATAGGATCCAGCAGGCCCACTCCTGGGCCTATAACCTAAGAAGACAGAATTGGAAAGACACAGGCAGGCAAATGTGCATTGCCGCAGCATTACAATAGCCATGACATGGAAGCAACCAAAAAGTCCATCAACAGATGAGTGGACAAAGAAGAACGGGTCCCTATACAGACAGAATATTAGCCAAGGAAAAAAAGGACACAGTGCCATTTGCAGCACCGTAGATGAGTCTAGAGGTAATCACGTGACTTGTAGTAAGTCAGAAACAGAAAGACACATGTCGTATGATATCCCTTATAGGTGTTACTGAAAAATTCACACCAGTGAAGACATTTCCACAGAGAAGGGCTATCACAGATTCATTAAACAAACTGATGGTTCACCAATGGAAAGCTGTGAGGATTGCATACATTAGGATATTGCGCTTCACGGACATATACCAACACAGGTGAAATATATAATCACCAAGCACCTACGGAATAGCAAGAGAAGGCTACTCAACATTCTGTCATAACGTCCATGGGAAAAGGATCCCAGGAAGACCAGACATATGTATATGTGTAAAAGAACCACATCTTGCACACCTACAACAAGCCAAACATTGTAATCAAAGTTGCTGTGATAAAACATAAAAATTAAATTAAAATTATGAACTAGAAGTAGTGAGACACACGTAAGGGGCTTTGACTTGGCACATTCCATTCTAAATGACAAGCTGGAACGCGACTTGCTTTGAGGCTCTGTTGTCCTAGTAACCAGATTTGGTAAAGGAGAACTGCTGCCACCTTGTGGCCGTTTCACACAACAGCAGCTGTAATCCCAGCTCTAATGGTCACTTGATATTCAAAAGAATGGCAGGCCTGTGAATGACACCTGCCCTGAAAACAAATCCTGGGGTCGTATATCGACCCCAAAATACAAAAGACATTCATATTTCAAAACGACAGTTTCAAGAGGCCTATTTTACACACATTTGTGTTCTGCTTCTTTTTCTTTCTTTCTCTTTTTGTTAAAAAACGCGAAAGGAAAAAGGCAACCCTCAGAATGGGAGCAAATGTTTGCAAACGAATCAATGGACAAAGGTTTAATCTCCAATACATATAAACAGCTCATGCAGCTTAATCTTAAAAAAACAAACAACCCAATAGAAAAATGGCTAGAAGATCTAAATAGACACTTCTTCAAAGAAGACACAGAGATGGCCAAGACGCACATGAAATGCTGCTCAACATCTCTCATTATTAGAGAAATGCAAATCAAAACTACAATGAGGTATCACCTCACACCTGTTAGAATGGGCATCATCAGAAAATCTACAAACAACAAATGCTGGGGAGGGTGTGGAGAAAAGGAACCCTCTTCCACTATCGGTGGGAATGTAAAGTGATACAGTCACTATGGAGAACAGTATGGACGTTCCTTAAAAAACTAAATATAGAATTACCATATGATCCAGCAATCCCACTTCTGGGCATATACCCAGAGAAAACCATAAATCAAAAAGACGCACTCACCACAATGTTCACTGCAGAACTATTTACCATAGCCAAGTAATGGAAGCAACCTAAATGCCCACAGCCAGACGAATGGATAAAGATGTCGTGCATACATAAAATGGAATATTACTCAGCCATACAAAGGAATGAAACTGGGTCATTTGTAGAGACGTCGATGGATCTAGAGACTGTCATACAGAGTGAAGTAAGTCGGAAAGAGAAAAACAAATATTGTATATATAATGCATGCATGTGGAACCTAGAAAAATGGTACAGATGAACCGGTTTGCAGGGCAGAAATAGAGACACAGAGGTAGGGAACACACGTATGGACACCAAAGGGACGAAGCCATGGGGTGGTGCTGCTGGGATGAGTTGCGGGATTGGGACTGACTTGTATACATGTATATGTCTAAAATAGATAACTAATAATATCCTGCCGTATAAGTAAAAAAAATTAAATTAAATTACAAAGTTTTTAAAAATAAATAAAATTTAAAAATAAAACAGAAAAAAAGTGCTTCCCTTCACCTGATGTATTTATATGAATGAATCATTTCCATGCTTATATCTATAAATACATAAAAGAGGAATAAAATCTACCTTGAACCAAAAAAAGAAATATACAGAGGAAAACCCTATCAGGCACTTGCTCCAGGGGTAAACAATTCTGAAGATGGTCAGAGGTGGGGAATCATCTACCATGAAGCCAGCAGCCCCCCCGCAAGCAGCTTCCTCATTGCAAAGCTGGGGGCCCATGCCGAGGCGTCTGTGAGTAAACGTGAGCTGAGCCCCAAGCCAGCTGCTGCTAAAGTGTTCCCAGCCTTCTCAAGTAAAACACCTGAATATGTACAAGGACTTGAAAGCCTAGGGGAAGGGCCGTGGAGCCACACCCGTGACAGCATGCAGACCGACTTGGTGCCTGCAGGACACCCAGGATGGTCCTGGCCCCGGGCGCTCTTCTGGAAGCTTTCCATTTCCCTGCCTGAGATATCCCTCCTGTCCCAGACCCAACAGATTTTTTCCTTCCTCACATCTGCCAGTGGAGAAATTCCAGCAGAAGGTAGGGTGACACATCCTCTTCTTTAGCAGGTGGCAGCCTGGCAACTCCTGCAGAAAGTCCAGCAGAGACCCACTCATACCGGGCCCCCCACAAAGCCATGGCCCCTCACTCCCTCCCACCAGCACAGCCCCGAGACTGCTGGTGGGGCAGAGAATATGGCATCAGGCACAGCTGCAGGGGCTCTTGCTCCCTGGAGTGGTGTTTCTACTGACCTCAAGCCAGGCACACCTGGGGAGGGCTGGCTGGCAGTGTCAGGCTTCCCAGTTCAGCTAATCCTCACCCCTCAGGGGCTCACATTGCAGAAAATGGACCTCGCTGAACCGGCCAGGTCCAAGGACCACGTGTGGGCTCCTGAGAGTCAGGATAGACAAGGGGCTGCAGCTCCGGCTTGTTTTCTAATCATTTTCTCTGGCCCATGAGTGGGAGACAACTTCAAGAAGATCCTCTCCTAATGAGAGGAATCCAGGAGTCAGGGAGTCGACGGCTGATAGGTGGAGACAGAGGCCTGGTGTCCAGGCTGCAGTGGAAGTCTCTGGAAGACCAGGCAGAGGGAGGCCGCACAGAGTGATGCCCAGAGTCACAGACCTGTCGGAGCTGCTGTTTGTTAGTTCAAGTCCTGCTCTAAGGTGCTCTGTGTCAGCTCTGAGTGACAGGCGATCTGAGGTGCTCTCCAATGCCGGCCACGTGCACGGTTCCTGTGTGCCTAGCCCTGCTGGCGTAGCTGCCCAGGGGAGCTCCGTATCCTGGGAGGGGCCTGACCACGAGAGCCCCATGGGCTGTTGGGTAGTTGCGCAGGTGGGCTCCATAAACTGCGATTGCCCTGACCACGAGAGCCCCGTGGGCTGCTGGGGACCTGGTAAAGGATGTCAGGACACTCAGTGAAGCCACCGAGGATATACATCCAGGAGTCTCTAATTCCTACACCCTGCTGGTCATTCTACCATCCACCAGGACATGCTATTCTGTAGTAGACTTCAATGATGCCTTCTTCTGTATTCCACTGGTCCCAGAAAGGCTCTGCTGCCCTAGTAACCAGATTTGGGAATGGAGAAATGCTGCCGCCTTGTGGCCATTTCCCACAACAGCAGCTTTAAACCCAGTGCTAATGGTCACTAAATATTCACACTCATTGCAGGCCTGTGAATGACACCTGCCCTCAAAAACAATCCTGGGGTCAAAAATTGACCAAAAAATTCAAAAGAGGGCAACCATCCAAGAAGACAATTGCAAGAGGTTAATTGTACTCTCCGTGTTTTTCTGTTTTTCTGTACCAGAAGTTTAAAAAGGCATGGAAAAATGCTGAACATCAGGATGAATTAAAGGTATGTAAATCCAAATTACAAAAACTTATCAGCTCACACCAGTCAGAATGGCCATCAGCAAAAGTCCTGCAAACAATAAATGCTGAAGGGGTTTTGGAGAAATGCCTACACTTGGTTCAACGTGGGACATGGTAAGAGCCAGTAATGAAAACAAAAATGTGGTGCTTTGTAAAGGTAAATACTGAGCTACCATTCAATCAAGCATACCCACTGCTGGGCCTATCGCCTGAGGGGATGAGAATCAAAAAGACACAGGCTGGTTTTCACCGGTGGCGTAGTGGATGAGAGTCTGCCTGCCAATGCAGGGGACATGGGATCATGCCCGGTTAGGGAAGATCACACATGCCACGGAGCGCCTGGTCCCGTGAGCTATGGCTGCTGGGCCTGCACATCCAGAGCCTGTGCTCTGCAATGGGAGGGTGCACGGAAGCAAGAGGCCCACGTACTGCAAAAAAAAAAAAAAAAAAAAAAAACGACACACGCTGGCAATCGTGCACTCCAGCGATATTTACCATAGCCAAAACATGGAAGCTACGAAAATGTCCATCAATAGAGGAATGCACAAAGAAGAAGTGGTCCATGTACACAATGGAATATGACTCCAATAAAAAATATATAAATTCAAATTATAAAACAAACATAAGTAAAGAGACATCAGCTTTGGGGGGCACATTCCACTCTAATATATAACCGAGGAACACCACTGCCAAGATGGTCTGTTTCCCTAGTTACCCGATTGGGAAAAGCAGAAATGCTGCCGCCTTCTGGCCATTACCTGCAACAGCAGCTTTAAAACCTGTGTTAAGGTTCACTTCATAGGCACCAGTACTGGAGGGCTGTAAATGAAACCTGCCCTCAAAATGTCTTGAGGGAGGTAATGGCCAAACTATTTCTAAGTGTCCCACATACTTCACAAAAACAATTTGAAGAGGTAAGCTGTACTCACAGTTTGAAGAAAAGAAGGACATGCCAGACAATCAATTTCAAGGGGTTATGAGACACATGCAAATCCAACCACAAAGTGGTATCAGCTCACACGAGTCAGAATATACCTCAGCAAAAATACTACAAACAATAATCGCTGAAGGTGTTGTGAAGAAGAGCATAACCTCAACCTTAGGTGGGACATAACCTGGTAAGAGCCACTGATGAGAACAGAATGGAGGTGCCTCTACAAGGTAAACGTTTTGCTACCATAGGATCCAGCAGGCCCACTCCTGGGCCTATAACCTAAGAAGACAGAATTGGAAAGACACAGGCAGGCAAATGTGCATTGCCGCAGCCTTACAATAGCCATGACATGGAAGCAACCAAAAAGTCCATCAACAGATGAGTGGAGAAAGAAGAACTGTCCATATACAGAAAGAATATTAGCCATGGAAAAAAAGGACACGGTGCCATTTGCAGCACCGTAGATGAGTCTAGAGGTAATCACGTGACTTGTAGTAAGTCAGAAACAGAAAGACACATGTCGTGTGATATCACTTATAGGTGTTACTGAAAAATTGACACCAGTGAAGACATTTCCACAGAGAAGGGCAATCACAGATTCATTAAACAAACTGATGGTTCACCAATGGAAAGGTGTGAGGATTGCATACATTAGGATATTGCGCTTCACGGACATATACAAACGCAGGTGAAATATATAATCACCAAACACCTACGGAATACCAAGAGAAGGCTACTCAACATTCTGTCATAACGTACATGGGAAAAGGATCCCAGGAAGAACAGACATATGTATATGTGTAAAAGAACCACATCTTGCACACCTACAACAAGCCAAACATTGTAATCAAACTTGCTGTGATAAAACATAAAAATTAAATTAAAACTATGAACTAGAAGTAGTGAGACAAACGTAAGGGGCTTTTACCTGGCACATTCCATTCTAAATGACAAGCTGGAACGAGACTTGCATTGAGGCTCTGTTGTCCTAGTAACCAGATTTGGTAAAGGAGAACTGCTGCCACCTTGTGGCCGTTTCTCACAACAGCAGCTTTAATCCCAGCGCTAATGGTCACTTGATATTCAAAAGAATGGCAGGCCTGTGAATGACACCTGCCCTGAAAACAAATCCTGGGGTCGTATATCGACCCCAAAATACAAAAGACGTTCATATTTCAAAACGACAGTTTCAAGAGGCCTATCTTACACACATTTGTGTTCTGCTTCTTTTTCTTTCTTTCTTTTTTTTGTTACAAAACGGGAAAGGAAAAAGGCAACCCTCAGAATGGGAGCAAATATTTGCAAACGAATCAATGGACAAAGGTTTAATCTCCAATACATATAAACAGCTCATGCAGCTTAATCTTAAAAAAACAAACAACCCAAAACAAAAATGGCTAGAAGATCTAAATAGACACTTCTTCAAAGAAGACACAGAGATGGCCAAGACGCACATGAAATGCTGCTCAACATCTCTCATTATTAGAGAAATGCAAATCAAACCTACAATGAGGTATCACCTCACACCTGTTAGAATGGGCATCATCAGAAAATCTACAGACAACAAATGCTGGGGAGGGTGTGGAGGAAAGGAACCCTCTTCCACTCTCGGTGGGAATGTAAAGCGATACAGTCACTATGGAGAACAGTATGGACGTTCCTTTAAAAACTAAATATAGAATTACCATATGATCCAGCAATCCCACTTCTGGGCATATACCCAGAGAAAACCATAAATCAAAAGGACCCATTCACCACAATGTTCATTGCAGAACTCTTTACCATAGCCAGGTAATGGAAGCAACCTAAATGCCCACAGCCAGACGAATGGATAAAGATGTCGTGCATATATAAAATGGAATATTACTCAGCCATGCAAACGAATGAAACTGGGTCATTTGTAGAGATGTCGATGGATCTAGAGACTGTCATACAGAGTGAAGTAAGTCGGAAAGAGAAAAACAAATATTGTATATATAATGCATACATGTGGAACCGAGAAAAATGGTACAGATGAACCGGTTTGCAGGGCAGAAATAGAGACACAGAGGTAGAGAACACACGTATGGACACCAAAGGGGCGAAGCCATGGGGTGGTGCTGCTGGGATGAGTTGTGGGATTGGGATTGACTTGTATACGTGTATATGTCTAAAATAGATAACTAATAATATCCTGCCGTATAAGTAAAAAAAATTAAATTAAATTACAAAGTTTTTAAAAATAAATAAAATTTAAAAATAAAACAGAAAAAAAGTGCTTCCCTTCACCTGATGTATTTATATGAATGAATTATTTCCATGCTAATATCTATAAATACATAAAAGAGGAATAAAATCTACCTTGAACCAAAAAAAAGAAATATACAGAGGAAAGCCCTATCAGGCACTTGCTCCAGGGGTAAACAATTCTGAAGATGGTCAGAGGTGGGGAATCATCTACCATGAAGCCAGCAGCCCCCCCGCAATCAGCTTCCTCATTGCAAAGCTGGGGGCCCATGCCGAGGCGTCTGTGAGTAAACGTGAGCTGAGCCCCAAGCCAGCTGCTGCTAAACTGTTCCCAGCCTTCTCAAGTAAAACACCTGAATATGTACAAGGACTTGAAAGCCTAGGGGAAGGGCCGTGGAGCCACACCAGTGACAGCATGCAGACCGACTTGGTGCCTGCAGGACAGCCAGGATGGTCCTGGCCCCGGGCGCTCTTCTGGAAGCTTTCCATTTCCCTGCCTGAGATACCCCTCCTGTCCCAGACCCAACAGATTTTTTCCTTCCTCACCTCTGCCAGTGGAGAAATTCCAGCAGAAGGTATGGTGACACATCCTCTTCTTTAGCAGGTGGCAGCCTGGCAACTCCTGCAGAAAGTCCAGCAGAGACCCACTCACACCGGGACCCCCACAAAGCCGTGGCCCCTCCCTCCCTCCCACCAGCACAGCCCCGAGACTGCTGATGGGGCAGAGGATATGGCATCAGGCACAGCTGCAGGGGCTCTTGCTCTCTGGAGTGGTGTTTCTATTGACCTCAACCCAGGCACACCTGGGGAGGGCTGGGTCACAGTGTCAGGCTGCCCAGTTCAGCTAATCCTCACCCCTCAGGGGCTCACATTGCAGAAAATGGACCTCGCTGAACCGGCCGGGTCCAAGGAACACGTGTGGGCTCCTGAGAGTCAGGATAGACAAGGGGCTGCAGCTCCGGCTTGTTTTCTAATCATTTTCTCTGGCCCATGAGTGGGAGACAACTTCAAGAAGATCCTCTCCTAATGAGAGGAATCCAGGAGTCAGGGAGACGACGGCTGATAGGTGGAGACAGAGGCCTGGTGCCCAGGCTGCAGTGGAAGTCTCCGGAAGACCAGGCAGAGGGCGGCCGCACAGAGGGATGCCCAGAGTCACAGACCTGTCGGAGCTGCTGTTTGTTAGTTCAAGTCCTGCTCTAAGGTGCTCTGGGTCAGCTCTGAGTGACAGGCGATCTGAGGTGCTCTCCAATGCCGGCCACGTGCACGGTTCCTTTGTGCCTAGCCCTGCTGGCGTACCTGCCCAGGGGAGCTCCGTATCCTGGGAGGGGCCTGACCACGAGAGCCCCATGGGCTGCTGGGTAGTTGCACAGGTGAGCTCCGTATCCTGGGACTGGCCGGACCAAAAGAGCTCCGTGGGCGGCTGGGACCTGCCCAGGTGAGCCCCATATCCTGGGAGGGGCCTGACAACGAGAGCCCCATGGGCTGTTGGGCAGTTGCGCAGGTGGGCTCCATAAACTGCAATTGCCCTGACCACGAGAGCCCCGTGGGCTGCTGGGGACCTGGTAAAGGATGTCAGGACACTCAGTGAAGCCACTGAGGATGTACATCCAGCAGTCTCTAATTCCTACACCCTGCTGGTCATCCTACCATCCACCAGGACATGCTATTCTGTAGTAGACTTCAATGATGCCTTCTTCTGTATTCCATTGGTCCCAGAAAGGCTCTGCTGCCCTAGTAACCAGATTTGGGAATGGAGAAATGCTGCCGCCTTGTGGCCATTTCCCACAACAGCAGCTTTAAACCCAGTGCTAATGGTCACTAAATATTCACACTCATTGCAGGCCTGTGAATGACACCTGCCCTCAAAAACAATCCTGGGGTCAAAAATTGACCAAAAAATTCAAAAGAGGGCAACCATCCAAGAAGACAATTGCAAGAGGTTAATTGTACTCTCCGTGTTTTTCTGTTTTTCTGTACCAGAAGTTTAAAAAGGCATGGAACAATGCTGAACATTAGGAAGAATTAAAGGTATGTAAATCCAAATTACAAAAACTTATCAGCTCACACCAGTCAGAATGGCCATCAGCAAAAGTTCTGCAAACAATAAATGCTGAAGGGGTTTTGGAGAAATGCCTACACTTTTTTCAACGTGGGACATGGTAAGAGCCAGTAATGAAAACAAAAATGTGGTGCTTTTTAGAGGTAAATACTGAGCTACCATTCAATCAAGCATACCCACTGCTGGGCCTATCGCCTGAGGGGATGAGAATCAAAAAGACACAGGCTGTTTTTCACTGGTCTCGTAGTGGATGAGAGTCTGCCTGCCAATGCAGGGGACATGGGATCATGCCCGGTTAGGGAAGATCACACATGCGGCGGAGCGCCTGGTCCCGTGAGCTATGGCTGCTGGGCCTGCACATCCAGAGCCTGTGCTCCGCAATGGGCGGGTGCACGGAAGCCAGAGGCCCTCGTACTGCCAACAAAACAAAACAAAACAAAACAAAACAAAACAAAACGACACAGGCTGGCAATCCTGCACTCCAGCAATATTTACCATAGCCAAAACTTGGAAGCTACGAAAATGTCCATCAATAGAGGAATGCACAAAGAAGAAGTGGTCCATGTACACAATGGAATATGACTCCAATAACAAATATATAAATTCAATTTATAAAACAAACATAAGCAAGGAGACATCAGCTTTGGGGGGCACATTCCACTCTAATATATAACCGAGGAACACCACTGTCAAGATGGTCCGTTTCCCTAGTTACCAGATTGGGAAAAGCAGAAATGCTGCCGCCCTCAGGCCGTTACCTGCAACAGCAGCTTTAAAACCTGTGTTAAGGTTCACTTCATAGGCACCAGTACTGGAGGGCTGTAAATGAAACCTGCCCTCAATATGTCTTGAGGGAGGTAATGGCCAAACTATTTCTAAGTGTCACACATACTTCACAAAAACCATTTGAAGAGGTAAGCTGTACTCACAGTTTGAAGAAAAGAAGGACATGCCAGACAATCAATTTCAAGGGGTTATGAGACACATGCAAATCCAGCCACAAAGTGGTATCAGCTCACACGAGTCAGAATATACATCAGCAAAAATACTACAAACAATAATCGCTGAAGGTGTTGTGAAGAAGAGCATAACCTCCACCTTAGGTGGGACATAACCTGGTAAGAGCCACTAATGAGAACAGAATGGAGGTGCCTCTACAAGGTAAACGTTTTGCTCCCATAGGATCCAGCAGGCCCACTCCTGGGCCTATAACCTAAGAAGACAGAATTGGAAAGACACAGGCAGGCAAATGTGCATTGCCGCAGCATTACAATAGCCATGACATGGAAGCAACCAAAAAGTCCATCAACAGATGAGTGGACAAAGAAGAACGGGTCCCTATACAGACAGAATATTAGCCAAGGAAAAAAAGGACACAGTGCCATTTGCAGCACCGTAGATGAGTCTAGAGGTAATCACGTGACTTGTAGTAAGTCAGAAACAGAAAGACACATGTCGTATGATATCCCTTATAGGTGTTACTGAAAAATTCACACCAGTGAAGACATTTCCACAGAGAAGGGCTATCACAGATTCATTAAACAAACTGATGGTTCACCAATGGAAAGCTGTGAGGATTGCATACATTAGGATATTGCGCTTCACGGACATATACCAACACAGGTGAAATATATAATCACCAAGCACCTACGGAATAGCAAGAGAAGGCTACTCAACATTCTGTCATAACGTCCATGGGAAAAGGATCCCAGGAAGACCAGACATATGTATATGTGTAAAAGAACCACATCTTGCACACCTACAACAAGCCAAACATTGTAATCAAAGTTGCTGTGATAAAACATAAAAATTAAATTAAAATTATGAACTAGAAGTAGTGAGACACACGTAAGGGGCTTTGACTTGGCACATTCCATTCTAAATGACAAGCTGGAACGCGACTTGCTTTGAGGCTCTGTTGTCCTAGTAACCAGATTTGGTAAAGGAGAACTGCTGCCACCTTGTGGCCGTTTCACACAACAGCAGCTGTAATCCCAGCTCTAATGGTCACTTGATATTCAAAAGAATGGCAGGCCTGTGAATGACACCTGCCCTGAAAACAAATCCTGGGGTCGTATATCGACCCCAAAATACAAAAGACATTCATATTTCAAAACGACAGTTTCAAGAGGCCTATTTTACACACATTTGTGTTCTGCTTCTTTTTCTTTCTTTCTCTTTTTGTTAAAAAACGCGAAAGGAAAAAGGCAACCCTCAGAATGGGAGCAAATGTTTGCAAACGAATCAATGGACAAAGGTTTAATCTCCAATACATATAAACAGCTCATGCAGCTTAATCTTAAAAAAACAAACAACCCAATAGAAAAATGGCTAGAAGATCTAAATAGACACTTCTTCAAAGAAGACACAGAGATGGCCAAGACGCACATGAAATGCTGCTCAACATCTCTCATTATTAGAGAAATGCAAATCAAAACTACAATGAGGTATCACCTCACACCTGTTAGAATGGGCATCATCAGAAAATCTACAAACAACAAATGCTGGGGAGGGTGTGGAGAAAAGGAACCCTCTTCCACTATCGGTGGGAATGTAAAGTGATACAGTCACTATGGAGAACAGTATGGACGTTCCTTAAAAAACTAAATATAGAATTACCATATGATCCAGCAATCCCACTTCTGGGCATATACCCAGAGAAAACCATAAATCAAAAAGACGCACTCACCACAATGTTCACTGCAGAACTATTTACCATAGCCAAGTAATGGAAGCAACCTAAATGCCCACAGCCAGACGAATGGATAAAGATGTCGTGCATACATAAAATGGAATATTACTCAGCCATACAAAGGAATGAAACTGGGTCATTTGTAGAGACGTCGATGGATCTAGAGACTGTCATACAGAGTGAAGTAAGTCGGAAAGAGAAAAACAAATATTGTATATATAATGCATGCATGTGGAACCTAGAAAAATGGTACAGATGAACCGGTTTGCAGGGCAGAAATAGAGACACAGAGGTAGGGAACACACGTATGGACACCAAAGGGACGAAGCCATGGGGTGGTGCTGCTGGGATGAGTTGCGGGATTGGGACTGACTTGTATACATGTATATGTCTAAAATAGATAACTAATAATATCCTGCCGTATAAGTAAAAAAAATTAAATTAAATTACAAAGTTTTTAAAAATAAATAAAATTTAAAAATAAAACAGAAAAAAAGTGCTTCCCTTCACCTGATGTATTTATATGAATGAATCATTTCCATGCTTATATCTATAAATACATAAAAGAGGAATAAAATCTACCTTGAACCAAAAAAAGAAATATACAGAGGAAAACCCTATCAGGCACTTGCTCCAGGGGTAAACAATTCTGAAGATGGTCAGAGGTGGGGAATCATCTACCATGAAGCCAGCAGCCCCCCCGCAAGCAGCTTCCTCATTGCAAAGCTGGGGGCCCATGCCGAGGCGTCTGTGAGTAAACGTGAGCTGAGCCCCAAGCCAGCTGCTGCTAAAGTGTTCCCAGCCTTCTCAAGTAAAACACCTGAATATGTACAAGGACTTGAAAGCCTAGGGGAAGGGCCGTGGAGCCACACCCGTGACAGCATGCAGACCGACTTGGTGCCTGCAGGACACCCAGGATGGTCCTGGCCCCGGGCGCTCTTCTGGAAGCTTTCCATTTCCCTGCCTGAGATATCCCTACTGTCCCAGACCCAACAGATTTTTTCCTTCCTCACATCTGCCAGTGGAGAAATTCCAGCAGAAGGTAGGGTGACACATCCTCTTCTTTAGCAGGTGGCAGCCTGGCAACTCCTGCAGAAAGTCCAGCAGAGACCCACTCATACCGGGCCCCCCACAAAGCCATGGCCCCTCACTCCCTCCCACCAGCACAGCCCCGAGACTGCTGGTGGGGCAGAGAATATGGCATCAGGCACAGCTGCAGGGGCTCTTGCTCCCTGGAGTGGTGTTTCTACTGACCTCAAGCCAGGCACACCTGGGGAGGGCTGGCTGGCAGTGTCAGGCTTCCCAGTTCAGCTAATCCTCACCCCTCAGGGGCTCACATTGCAGAAAATGGACCTCGCTGAACCGGCCAGGTCCAAGGACCACGTGTGGGCTCCTGAGAGTCAGGATAGACAAGGGGCTGCAGCTCCGGCTTGTTTTCTAATCATTTTCTCTGGCCCATGAGTGGGAGACAACTTCAAGAAGATCCTCTCCTAATGAGAGGAATCCAGGAGTCAGGGAGTCGACGGCTGATAGGTGGAGACAGAGGCCTGGTGTCCAGGCTGCAGTGGAAGTCTCTGGAAGACCAGGCAGAGGGAGGCCGCACAGAGTGATGCCCAGAGTCACAGACCTGTCGGAGCTGCTGTTTGTTAGTTCAAGTCCTGCTCTAAGGTGCTCTGTGTCAGCTCTGAGTGACAGGCGATCTGAGGTGCTCTCCAATGCCGGCCACGTGCACGGTTCCTGTGTGCCTAGCCCTGCTGGCGTAGCTGCCCAGGGGAGCTCCGTATCCTGGGAGGGGCCTGACCACGAGAGCCCCATGGGCTGTTGGGTAGTTGCGCAGGTGGGCTCCATAAACTGCGATTGCCCTGACCACGAGAGCCCCGTGGGCTGCTGGGGACCTGGTAAAGGATGTCAGGACACTCAGTGAAGCCACCGAGGATATACATCCAGGAGTCTCTAATTCCTACACCCTGCTGGTCATTCTACCATCCACCAGGACATGCTATTCTGTAGTAGACTTCAATGATGCCTTCTTCTGTATTCCACTGGTCCCAGAAAGGCTCTGCTGCCCTAGTAACCAGATTTGGGAATGGAGAAATGCTGCCGCCTTGTGGCCATTTCCCACAACAGCAGCTTTAAACCCAGTGCTAATGGTCACTAAATATTCACACTCATTGCAGGCCTGTGAATGACACCTGCCCTCAAAAACAATCCTGGGGTCAAAAATTGACCAAAAAATTCAAAAGAGGGCAACCATCCAAGAAGACAATTGCAAGAGGTTAATTGTACTCTCCGTGTTTTTCTGTTTTTCTGTACCAGAAGTTTAAAAAGGCATGGAAAAATGCTGAACATCAGGATGAATTAAAGGTATGTAAATCCAAATTACAAAAACTTATCAGCTCACACCAGTCAGAATGGCCATCAGCAAAAGTCCTGCAAACAATAAATGCTGAAGGGGTTTTGGAGAAATGCCTACACTTGGTTCAACGTGGGACATGGTAAGAGCCAGTAATGAAAACAAAAATGTGGTGCTTTGTAAAGGTAAATACTGAGCTACCATTCAATCAAGCATACCCACTGCTGGGCCTATCGCCTGAGGGGATGAGAATCAAAAAGACACAGGCTGGTTTTCACCGGTGGCGTAGTGGATGAGAGTCTGCCTGCCAATGCAGGGGACATGGGATCATGCCCGGTTAGGGAAGATCACACATGCCACGGAGCGCCTGGTCCCGTGAGCTATGGCTGCTGGGCCTGCACATCCAGAGCCTGTGCTCTGCAATGGGAGGGTGCACGGAAGCAAGAGGCCCACGTACTGCAAAAAAAAAAAAAAAAAAAAAAAACGACACACGCTGGCAATCGTGCACTCCAGCGATATTTACCATAGCCAAAACATGGAAGCTACGAAAATGTCCATCAATAGAGGAATGCACAAAGAAGAAGTGGTCCATGTACACAATGGAATATGACTCCAATAAAAAATATATAAATTCAAATTATAAAACAAACATAAGTAAAGAGACATCAGCTTTGGGGGGCACATTCCACTCTAATATATAACCGAGGAACACCACTGCCAAGATGGTCTGTTTCCCTAGTTACCCGATTGGGAAAAGCAGAAATGCTGCCGCCTTCTGGCCATTACCTGCAACAGCAGCTTTAAAACCTGTGTTAAGGTTCACTTCATAGGCACCAGTACTGGAGGGCTGTAAATGAAACCTGCCCTCAAAATGTCTTGAGGGAGGTAATGGCCAAACTATTTCTAAGTGTCCCACATACTTCACAAAAACAATTTGAAGAGGTAAGCTGTACTCACAGTTTGAAGAAAAGAAGGACATGCCAGACAATCAATTTCAAGGGGTTATGAGACACATGCAAATCCAACCACAAAGTGGTATCAGCTCACACGAGTCAGAATATACCTCAGCAAAAATACTACAAACAATAATCGCTGAAGGTGTTGTGAAGAAGAGCATAACCTCAACCTTAGGTGGGACATAACCTGGTAAGAGCCACTGATGAGAACAGAATGGAGGTGCCTCTACAAGGTAAACGTTTTGCTACCATAGGATCCAGCAGGCCCACTCCTGGGCCTATAACCTAAGAAGACAGAATTGGAAAGACACAGGCAGGCAAATGTGCATTGCCGCAGCCTTACAATAGCCATGACATGGAAGCAACCAAAAAGTCCATCAACAGATGAGTGGAGAAAGAAGAACTGTCCATATACAGAAAGAATATTAGCCATGGAAAAAAAGGACACGGTGCCATTTGCAGCACCGTAGATGAGTCTAGAGGTAATCACGTGACTTGTAGTAAGTCAGAAACAGAAAGACACATGTCGTGTGATATCACTTATAGGTGTTACTGAAAAATTGACACCAGTGAAGACATTTCCACAGAGAAGGGCAATCACAGATTCATTAAACAAACTGATGGTTCACCAATGGAAAGGTGTGAGGATTGCATACATTAGGATATTGCGCTTCACGGACATATACAAACGCAGGTGAAATATATAATCACCAAACACCTATGGAATACCAAGAGAAGGCTACTCAACATTCTGTCATAACGTACATGGGAAAAGGATCCCAGGAAGAACAGACATATGTATATGTGTAAAAGAACCACATCTTGCACACCTACAACAAGCCAAACATTGTAATCAAACTTGCTGTGATAAAACATAAAAATTAAATTAAAACTATGAACTAGAAGTAGTGAGACAAACGTAAGGGGCTTTTACCTGGCACATTCCATTCTAAATGACAAGCTGGAACGAGACTTGCATTGAGGCTCTGTTGTCCTAGTAACCAGATTTGGTAAAGGAGAACTGCTGCCACCTTGTGGCCGTTTCTCACAACAGCAGCTTTAATCCCAGCGCTAATGGTCACTTGATATTCAAAAGAATGGCAGGCCTGTGAATGACACCTGCCCTGAAAACAAATCCTGGGGTCGTATATCGACCCCAAAATACAAAAGACGTTCATATTTCAAAACGACAGTTTCAAGAGGCCTATCTTACACACATTTGTGTTCTGCTTCTTTTTCTTTCTTTCTTTTTTTTGTTACAAAACGGGAAAGGAAAAAGGCAACCCTCAGAATGGGAGCAAATATTTGCAAACGAATCAATGGACAAAGGTTTAATCTCCAATACATATAAACAGCTCATGCAGCTTAATCTTAAAAAAACAAACAACCCAAAACAAAAATGGCTAGAAGATCTAAATAGACACTTCTTCAAAGAAGACACAGAGATGGCCAAGACGCACATGAAATGCTGCTCAACATCTCTCATTATTAGAGAAATGCAAATCAAACCTACAATGAGGTATCACCTCACACCTGTTAGAATGGGCATCATCAGAAAATCTACAGACAACAAATGCTGGGGAGGGTGTGGAGGAAAGGAACCCTCTTCCACTCTCGGTGGGAATGTAAAGCGATACAGTCACTATGGAGAACAGTATGGACGTTCCTTTAAAAACTAAATATAGAATTACCATATGATCCAGCAATCCCACTTCTGGGCATATACCCAGAGAAAACCATAAATCAAAAGGACCCATTCACCACAATGTTCATTGCAGAACTCTTTACCATAGCCAGGTAATGGAAGCAACCTAAATGCCCACAGCCAGACGAATGGATAAAGATGTCGTGCATATATAAAATGGAATATTACTCAGCCATGCAAACGAATGAAACTGGGTCATTTGTAGAGATGTCGATGGATCTAGAGACTGTCATACAGAGTGAAGTAAGTCGGAAAGAGAAAAACAAATATTGTATATATAATGCATACATGTGGAACCGAGAAAAATGGTACAGATGAACCGGTTTGCAGGGCAGAAATAGAGACACAGAGGTAGAGAACACACGTATGGACACCAAAGGGGCGAAGCCATGGGGTGGTGCTGCTGGGATGAGTTGTGGGATTGGGATTGACTTGTATACGTGTATATGTCTAAAATAGATAACTAATAATATCCTGCCGTATAAGTAAAAAAAATTAAATTAAATTACAAAGTTTTTAAAAATAAATAAAATTTAAAAATAAAACAGAAAAAAAGTGCTTCCCTTCACCTGATGTATTTATATGAATGAATTATTTCCATGCTAATATCTATAAATACATAAAAGAGGAATAAAATCTACCTTGAACCAAAAAAAAGAAATATACAGAGGAAAGCCCTATCAGGCACTTGCTCCAGGGGTAAACAATTCTGAAGATGGTCAGAGGTGGGGAATCATCTACCATGAAGCCAGCAGCCCCCCCGCAATCAGCTTCCTCATTGCAAAGCTGGGGGCCCATGCCGAGGCGTCTGTGAGTAAACGTGAGCTGAGCCCCAAGCCAGCTGCTGCTAAACTGTTCCCAGCCTTCTCAAGTAAAACACCTGAATATGTACAAGGACTTGAAAGCCTAGGGGAAGGGCCGTGGAGCCACACCAGTGACAGCATGCAGACCGACTTGGTGCCTGCAGGACAGCCAGGATGGTCCTGGCCCCGGGCGCTCTTCTGGAAGCTTTCCATTTCCCTGCCTGAGATACCCCTCCTGTCCCAGACCCAACAGATTTTTTCCTTCCTCACCTCTGCCAGTGGAGAAATTCCAGCAGAAGGTATGGTGACACATCCTCTTCTTTAGCAGGTGGCAGCCTGGCAACTCCTGCAGAAAGTCCAGCAGAGACCCACTCACACCGGGACCCCCACAAAGCCGTGGCCCCTCCCTCCCTCCCACCAGCACAGCCCCGAGACTGCTGATGGGGCAGAGGATATGGCATCAGGCACAGCTGCAGGGGCTCTTGCTCTCTGGAGTGGTGTTTCTATTGACCTCAACCCAGGCACACCTGGGGAGGGCTGGGTCACAGTGTCAGGCTGCCCAGTTCAGCTAATCCTCACCCCTCAGGGGCTCACATTGCAGAAAATGGACCTCGCTGAACCGGCCGGGTCCAAGGAACACGTGTGGGCTCCTGAGAGTCAGGATAGACAAGGGGCTGCAGCTCCAGCTTGTTTTCTAATCATTTTCTCTGGCCCATGAGTGGGAGACAACTTCAAGAAGATCCTCTCCTAATGAGAGGAATCCAGGAGTCAGGGAGTCGACGGCTGATTGGTGGAGACAGAGGCCTGGTGCCCAGGCTGCAGTGGAAGTCTCCGGAAGACCAGGCAGAGGGCGGCCGCACAGAGGGATGCCCAGAGTCACAGACCTGTCGGAGCTGCTGTTTGTTAGTTCAAGTCCTGCTCTAAGGTGCTCTGGGTCAGCTCTGAGTGACAGGCGATCTGAGGTGCTCTCCAATGCCGGCCACGTGCACGGTTCCTTTGTGCCTAGCCCTGCTGGCGTACCTGCCCAGGGGAGCTCCGTATCCTGGGAGGGGCCTGACCACGAGAGCCCCATGGGCTGCTGGGTAGTTGCACAGGTGAGCTCCGTATCCTGGGACTGGCCGGACCAAAAGAGCTCCGTGGGCGGCTGGGACCTGCCCAGGTGAGCCCCATATCCTGGGAGGGGCCTGACAACGAGAGCCCCATGGGCTGTTGGGCAGTTGCGCAGGTGGGCTCCATAAACTGCAATTGCCCTGACCACGAGAGCCCCGTGGGCTGCTGGGGACCTGGTAAAGGATGTCAGGACACTCAGTGAAGCCACTGAGGATGTACATCCAGCAGTCTCTAATTCCTACACCCTGCTGGTCATCCTACCATCCACCAGGACATGCTATTCTGTAGTAGACTTCAATGATGCCTTCTTCTGTATTCCATTGGTCCCAGAAAGGCTCTGCTGCCCTAGTAACCAGATTTGGGAATGGAGAAATGCTGCCGCCTTGTGGCCATTTCCCACAACAGCAGCTTTAAACCCAGTGCTAATGGTCACTAAATATTCACACTCATTGCAGGCCTGTGAATGACACCTGCCCTCAAAAACAATCCTGGGGTCAAAAATTGACCAAAAAATTCAAAAGAGGGCAACCATCCAAGAAGACAATTGCAAGAGGTTAATTGTACTCTCCGTGTTTTTCTGTTTTTCTGTACCAGAAGTTTAAAAAGGCATGGAACAATGCTGAACATTAGGAAGAATTAAAGGTATGTAAATCCAAATTACAAAAACTTATCAGCTCACACCAGTCAGAATGGCCATCAGCAAAAGTTCTGCAAACAATAAATGCTGAAGGGGTTTTGGAGAAATGCCTACACTTTTTTCAACGTGGGACATGGTAAGAGCCAGTAATGAAAACAAAAATGTGGTGCTTTTTAGAGGTAAATACTGAGCTACCATTCAATCAAGCATACCCACTGCTGGGCCTATCGCCTGAGGGGATGAGAATCAAAAAGACACAGGCTGTTTTTCACTGGTCTCGTAGTGGATGAGAGTCTGCCTGCCAATGCAGGGGACATGGGATCATGCCCGGTTAGGGAAGATCACACATGCGGCGGAGCGCCTGGTCCCGTGAGCTATGGCTGCTGGGCCTGCACATCCAGAGCCTGTGCTCCGCAATGGGCGGGTGCACGGAAGCCAGAGGCCCTCGTACTGCCAACAAAACAAAACAAAACAAAACAAAACAAAACAAAACGACACAGGCTGGCAATCCTGCACTCCAGCAATATTTACCATAGCCAAAACTTGGAAGCTACGAAAATGTCCATCAATAGAGGAATGCACAAAGAAGAAGTGGTCCATGTACACAATGGAATATGACTCCAATAACAAATATATAAATTCAATTTATAAAACAAACATAAGCAAGGAGACATCAGCTTTGGGGGGCACATTCCACTCTAATATATAACCGAGGAACACCACTGTCAAGATGGTCCGTTTCCCTAGTTACCAGATTGGGAAAAGCAGAAATGCTGCCGCCCTCAGGCCGTTACCTGCAACAGCAGCTTTAAAACCTGTGTTAAGGTTCACTTCATAGGCACCAGTACTGGAGGGCTGTAAATGAAACCTGCCCTCAATATGTCTTGAGGGAGGTAATGGCCAAACTATTTCTAAGTGTCACACATACTTCACAAAAACCATTTGAAGAGGTAAGCTGTACTCACAGTTTGAAGAAAAGAAGGACATGCCAGACAATCAATTTCAAGGGGTTATGAGACACATGCAAATCCAGCCACAAAGTGGTATCAGCTCACACGAGTCAGAATATACATCAGCAAAAATACTACAAACAATAATCGCTGAAGGTGTTGTGAAGAAGAGCATAACCTCCACCTTAGGTGGGACATAACCTGGTAAGAGCCACTAATGAGAACAGAATGGAGGTGCCTCTACAAGGTAAACGTTTTGCTCCCATAGGATCCAGCAGGCCCACTCCTGGGCCTATAACCTAAGAAGACAGAATTGGAAAGACACAGGCAGGCAAATGTGCATTGCCGCAGCATTACAATAGCCATGACATGGAAGCAACCAAAAAGTCCATCAACAGATGAGTGGACAAAGAAGAACGGGTCCCTATACAGACAGAATATTAGCCAAGGAAAAAAAGGACACAGTGCCATTTGCAGCACCGTAGATGAGTCTAGAGGTAATCACGTGACTTGTAGTAAGTCAGAAACAGAAAGACACATGTCGTATGATATCCCTTATAGGTGTTACTGAAAAATTCACACCAGTGAAGACATTTCCACAGAGAAGGGCTATCACAGATTCATTAAACAAACTGATGGTTCACCAATGGAAAGCTGTGAGGATTGCATACATTAGGATATTGCGCTTCACGGACATATACCAACACAGGTGAAATATATAATCACCAAGCACCTACGGAATAGCAAGAGAAGGCTACTCAACATTCTGTCATAACGTCCATGGGAAAAGGATCCCAGGAAGACCAGACATATGTATATGTGTAAAAGAACCACATCTTGCACACCTACAACAAGCCAAACATTGTAATCAAACTTGCTGTGATAAAACATAAAAATTAAATTAAAATTATGAACTAGAAGTAGTGAGACACACGTAAGGGGCTTTGACTTGGCACATTCCATTCTAAATGACAAGCTGGAACGCGACTTGCTTTGAGGCTCTGTTGTCCTAGTAACCAGATTTGGTAAAGGAGAACTGCTGCCACCTTGTGGCCGTTTCACACAACAGCAGCTGTAATCCCAGCTCTAATGGTCACTTGATATTCAAAAGAATGGCAGGCCTGTGAATGACACCTGCCCTGAAAACAAATCCTGGGGTCGTATATCGACCCCAAAATACAAAAGACATTCATATTTCAAAACGACAGTTTCAAGAGGCCTATTTTACACACATTTGTGTTCTGCTTCTTTTTCTTTCTTTCTCTTTTTGTTAAAAAACGCGAAAGGAAAAAGGCAACCCTCAGAATGGGAGCAAATGTTTGCAAACGAATCAATGGACAAAGGTTTAATCTCCAATACATATAAACAGCTCATGCAGCTTAATCTTAAAAAAACAAACAACCCAATAGAAAAATGGCTAGAAGATCTAAATAGACACTTCTTCAAAGAAGACACAGAGATGGCCAAGACGCACATGAAATGCTGCTCAACATCTCTCATTATTAGAGAAATGCAAATCAAAACTACAATGAGGTATCACCTCACACCTGTTAGAATGGGCATCATCAGAAAATCTACAAACAACAAATGCTGGGGAGGGTGTGGAGAAAAGGAACCCTCTTCCACTATCGGTGGGAATGTAAAGTGATACAGTCACTATGGAGAACAGTATGGACGTTCCTTAAAAAACTAAATATAGAATTACCATATGATCCAGCAATCCCACTTCTGGGCATATACCCAGAGAAAACCATAAATCAAAAAGACGCACTCACCACAATGTTCACTGCAGAACTATTTACCATAGCCAAGTAATGGAAGCAACCTAAATGCCCACAGCCAGACGAATGGATAAAGATGTCGTGCATACATAAAATGGAATATTACTCAGCCATACAAAGGAATGAAACTGGGTCATTTGTAGAGACGTCGATGGATCTAGAGACTGTCATACAGAGTGAAGTAAGTCGGAAAGAGAAAAACAAATATTGTATATATAATGCATGCATGTGGAACCTAGAAAAATGGTACAGATGAACCGGTTTGCAGGGCAGAAATAGAGACACAGAGGTAGGGAACACACGTATGGACACCAAAGGGACGAAGCCATGGGGTGGTGCTGCTGGGATGAGTTGCGGGATTGGGACTGACTTGTATACATGTATATGTCTAAAATAGATAACTAATAATATCCTGCCGTATAAGTAAAAAAAATTAAATTAAATTACAAAGTTTTTAAAAATAAATAAAATTTAAAAATAAAACAGAAAAAAAGTGCTTCCCTTCACCTGATGTATTTATATGAATGAATCATTTCCATGCTTATATCTATAAATACATAAAAGAGGAATAAAATCTACCTTGAACCAAAAAAAGAAATATACAGAGGAAAACCCTATCAGGCACTTGCTCCAGGGGTAAACAATTCTGAAGATGGTCAGAGGTGGGGAATCATCTACCATGAAGCCAGCAGCCCCCCCGCAAGCAGCTTCCTCATTGCAAAGCTGGGGGCCCATGCCGAGGCGTCTGTGAGTAAACGTGAGCTGAGCCCCAAGCCAGCTGCTGCTAAAGTGTTCCCAGCCTTCTCAAGTAAAACACCTGAATATGTACAAGGACTTGAAAGCCTAGGGGAAGGGCCGTGGAGCCACACCCGTGACAGCATGCAGACCGACTTGGTGCCTGCAGGACACCCAGGATGGTCCTGGCCCCGGGCGCTCTTCTGGAAGCTTTCCATTTCCCTGCCTGAGATATCCCTCCTGTCCCAGACCCAACAGATTTTTTCCTTCCTCACATCTGCCAGTGGAGAAATTCCAGCAGAAGGTAGGGTGACACATCCTCTTCTTTAGCAGGTGGCAGCCTGGCAACTCCTGCAGAAAGTCCAGCAGAGACCCACTCATACCGGGCCCCCCACAAAGCCATGGCCCCTCACTCCCTCCCACCAGCACAGCCCCGAGACTGCTGGTGGGGCAGAGAATATGGCATCAGGCACAGCTGCAGGGGCTCTTGCTCCCTGGAGTGGTGTTTCTACTGACCTCAAGCCAGGCACACCTGGGGAGGGCTGGCTGGCAGTGTCAGGCTTCCCAGTTCAGCTAATCCTCACCCCTCAGGGGCTCACATTGCAGAAAATGGACCTCGCTGAACCGGCCAGGTCCAAGGACCACGTGTGGGCTCCTGAGAGTCAGGATAGACAAGGGGCTGCAGCTCCGGCTTGTTTTCTAATCATTTTCTCTGGCCCATGAGTGGGAGACAACTTCAAGAAGATCCTCTCCTAATGAGAGGAATCCAGGAGTCAGGGAGTCGACGGCTGATAGGTGGAGACAGAGGCCTGGTGTCCAGGCTGCAGTGGAAGTCTCTGGAAGACCAGGCAGAGGGAGGCCGCACAGAGTGATGCCCAGAGTCACAGACCTGTCGGAGCTGCTGTTTGTTAGTTCAAGTCCTGCTCTAAGGTGCTCTGTGTCAGCTCTGAGTGACAGGCGATCTGAGGTGCTCTCCAATGCCGGCCACGTGCACGGTTCCTGTGTGCCTAGCCCTGCTGGCGTAGCTGCCCAGGGGAGCTCCGTATCCTGGGAGGGGCCTGACCACGAGAGCCCCATGGGCTGTTGGGTAGTTGCGCAGGTGGGCTCCATAAACTGCGATTGCCCTGACCACGAGAGCCCCGTGGGCTGCTGGGGACCTGGTAAAGGATGTCAGGACACTCAGTGAAGCCACCGAGGATATACATCCAGGAGTCTCTAATTCCTACACCCTGCTGGTCATTCTACCATCCACCAGGACATGCTATTCTGTAGTAGACTTCAATGATGCCTTCTTCTGTATTCCACTGGTCCCAGAAAGGCTCTGCTGCCCTAGTAACCAGATTTGGGAATGGAGAAATGCTGCCGCCTTGTGGCCATTTCCCACAACAGCAGCTTTAAACCCAGTGCTAATGGTCACTAAATATTCACACTCATTGCAGGCCTGTGAATGACACCTGCCCTCAAAAACAATCCTGGGGTCAAAAATTGACCAAAAAATTCAAAAGAGGGCAACCATCCAAGAAGACAATTGCAAGAGGTTAATTGTACTCTCCGTGTTTTTCTGTTTTTCTGTACCAGAAGTTTAAAAAGGCATGGAAAAATGCTGAACATCAGGATGAATTAAAGGTATGTAAATCCAAATTACAAAAACTTATCAGCTCACACCAGTCAGAATGGCCATCAGCAAAAGTCCTGCAAACAATAAATGCTGAAGGGGTTTTGGAGAAATGCCTACACTTGGTTCAACGTGGGACATGGTAAGAGCCAGTAATGAAAACAAAAATGTGGTGCTTTGTAAAGGTAAATACTGAGCTACCATTCAATCAAGCATACCCACTGCTGGGCCTATCGCCTGAGGGGATGAGAATCAAAAAGACACAGGCTGGTTTTCACCGGTGGCGTAGTGGATGAGAGTCTGCCTGCCAATGCAGGGGACATGGGATCATGCCCGGTTAGGGAAGATCACACATGCCACGGAGCGCCTGGTCCCGTGAGCTATGGCTGCTGGGCCTGCACATCCAGAGCCTGTGCTCTGCAATGGGAGGGTGCACGGAAGCAAGAGGCCCACGTACTGCAAAAAAAAAAAAAAAAAAAAAAAACGACACACGCTGGCAATCGTGCACTCCAGCGATATTTACCATAGCCAAAACATGGAAGCTACGAAAATGTCCATCAATAGAGGAATGCACAAAGAAGAAGTGGTCCATGTACACAATGGAATATGACTCCAATAAAAAATATATAAATTCAAATTATAAAACAAACATAAGTAAAGAGACATCAGCTTTGGGGGGCACATTCCACTCTAATATATAACCGAGGAACACCACTGCCAAGATGGTCTGTTTCCCTAGTTACCCGATTGGGAAAAGCAGAAATGCTGCCGCCTTCTGGCCATTACCTGCAACAGCAGCTTTAAAACCTGTGTTAAGGTTCACTTCATAGGCACCAGTACTGGAGGGCTGTAAATGAAACCTGCCCTCAAAATGTCTTGAGGGAGGTAATGGCCAAACTATTTCTAAGTGTCCCACATACTTCACAAAAACAATTTGAAGAGGTAAGCTGTACTCACAGTTTGAAGAAAAGAAGGACATGCCAGACAATCAATTTCAAGGGGTTATGAGACACATGCAAATCCAACCACAAAGTGGTATCAGCTCACACGAGTCAGAATATACCTCAGCAAAAATACTACAAACAATAATCGCTGAAGGTGTTGTGAAGAAGAGCATAACCTCAACCTTAGGTGGGACATAACCTGGTAAGAGCCACTGATGAGAACAGAATGGAGGTGCCTCTACAAGGTAAACGTTTTGCTACCATAGGATCCAGCAGGCCCACTCCTGGGCCTATAACCTAAGAAGACAGAATTGGAAAGACACAGGCAGGCAAATGTGCATTGCCGCAGCCTTACAATAGCCATGACATGGAAGCAACCAAAAAGTCCATCAACAGATGAGTGGAGAAAGAAGAACTGTCCATATACAGAAAGAATATTAGCCATGGAAAAAAAGGACACGGTGCCATTTGCAGCACCGTAGATGAGTCTAGAGGTAATCACGTGACTTGTAGTAAGTCAGAAACAGAAAGACACATGTCGTGTGATATCACTTATAGGTGTTACTGAAAAATTGACACCAGTGAAGACATTTCCACAGAGAAGGGCAATCACAGATTCATTAAACAAACTGATGGTTCACCAATGGAAAGGTGTGAGGATTGCATACATTAGGATATTGCGCTTCACGGACATATACAAACGCAGGTGAAATATATAATCACCAAACACCTATGGAATACCAAGAGAAGGCTACTCAACATTCTGTCATAACGTACATGGGAAAAGGATCCCAGGAAGAACAGACATATGTATATGTGTAAAAGAACCACATCTTGCACACCTACAACAAGCCAAACATTGTAATCAAACTTGCTGTGATAAAACATAAAAATTAAATTAAAACTATGAACTAGAAGTAGTGAGACAAACGTAAGGGGCTTTTACCTGGCACATTCCATTCTAAATGACAAGCTGGAACGAGACTTGCATTGAGGCTCTGTTGTCCTAGTAACCAGATTTGGTAAAGGAGAACTGCTGCCACCTTGTGGCCGTTTCTCACAACAGCAGCTTTAATCCCAGCGCTAATGGTCACTTGATATTCAAAAGAATGGCAGGCCTGTGAATGACACCTGCCCTGAAAACAAATCCTGGGGTCGTATATCGACCCCAAAATACAAAAGACGTTCATATTTCAAAACGACAGTTTCAAGAGGCCTATCTTACACACATTTGTGTTCTGCTTCTTTTTCTTTCTTTCTTTTTTTTGTTACAAAACGGGAAAGGAAAAAGGCAACCCTCAGAATGGGAGCAAATATTTGCAAACGAATCAATGGACAAAGGTTTAATCTCCAATACATATAAACAGCTCATGCAGCTTAATCTTAAAAAAACAAACAACCCAAAACAAAAATGGCTAGAAGATCTAAATAGACACTTCTTCAAAGAAGACACAGAGATGGCCAAGACGCACATGAAATGCTGCTCAACATCTCTCATTATTAGAGAAATGCAAATCAAACCTACAATGAGGTATCACCTCACACCTGTTAGAATGGGCATCATCAGAAAATCTACAGACAACAAATGCTGGGGAGGGTGTGGAGGAAAGGAACCCTCTTCCACTCTCGGTGGGAATGTAAAGCGATACAGTCACTATGGAGAACAGTATGGACGTTCCTTTAAAAACTAAATATAGAATTACCATATGATCCAGCAATCCCACTTCTGGGCATATACCCAGAGAAAACCATAAATCAAAAGGACCCATTCACCACAATGTTCATTGCAGAACTCTTTACCATAGCCAGGTAATGGAAGCAACCTAAATGCCCACAGCCAGACGAATGGATAAAGATGTCGTGCATATATAAAATGGAATATTACTCAGCCATGCAAACGAATGAAACTGGGTCATTTGTAGAGATGTCGATGGATCTAGAGACTGTCATACAGAGTGAAGTAAGTCGGAAAGAGAAAAACAAATATTGTATATATAATGCATACATGTGGAACCGAGAAAAATGGTACAGATGAACCGGTTTGCAGGGCAGAAATAGAGACACAGAGGTAGAGAACACACGTATGGACACCAAAGGGGCGAAGCCATGGGGTGGTGCTGCTGGGATGAGTTGTGGGATTGGGATTGACTTGTATACGTGTATATGTCTAAAATAGATAACTAATAATATCCTGCCGTATAAGTAAAAAAAATTAAATTAAATTACAAAGTTTTTAAAAATAAATAAAATTTAAAAATAAAACAGAAAAAAAGTGCTTCCCTTCACCTGATGTATTTATATGAATGAATTATTTCCATGCTAATATCTATAAATACATAAAAGAGGAATAAAATCTACCTTGAACCAAAAAAAAGAAATATACAGAGGAAAGCCCTATCAGGCACTTGCTCCAGGGGTAAACAATTCTGAAGATGGTCAGAGGTGGGGAATCATCTACCATGAAGCCAGCAGCCCCCCCGCAATCAGCTTCCTCATTGCAAAGCTGGGGGCCCATGCCGAGGCGTCTGTGAGTAAACGTGAGCTGAGCCCCAAGCCAGCTGCTGCTAAACTGTTCCCAGCCTTCTCAAGTAAAACACCTGAATATGTACAAGGACTTGAAAGCCTAGGGGAAGGGCCGTGGAGCCACACCAGTGACAGCATGCAGACCGACTTGGTGCCTGCAGGACAGCCAGGATGGTCCTGGCCCCGGGCGCTCTTCTGGAAGCTTTCCATTTCCCTGCCTGAGATACCCCTCCTGTCCCAGACCCAACAGATTTTTTCCTTCCTCACCTCTGCCAGTGGAGAAATTCCAGCAGAAGGTATGGTGACACATCCTCTTCTTTAGCAGGTGGCAGCCTGGCAACTCCTGCAGAAAGTCCAGCAGAGACCCACTCACACCGGGACCCCCACAAAGCCGTGGCCCCTCCCTCCCTCCCACCAGCACAGCCCCGAGACTGCTGATGGGGCAGAGGATATGGCATCAGGCACAGCTGCAGGGGCTCTTGCTCTCTGGAGTGGTGTTTCTATTGACCTCAACCCAGGCACACCTGGGGAGGGCTGGGTCACAGTGTCAGGCTGCCCAGTTCAGCTAATCCTCACCCCTCAGGGGCTCACATTGCAGAAAATGGACCTCGCTGAACCGGCCAGGTCCAAGGAACACGTGTGGGCTCCTGAGAGTCAGGATAGACAAGGGGCTGCAGCTCCGGCTTGTTTTCTAATCATTTTCTCTGGCCCATGAGTGGGAGACAACTTCAAGAAGATCCTCTCCTAATGAGAGGAATCCAGGAGTCAGGGAGACGACGGCTGATAGGTGGAGACAGAGGCCTGGTGCCCAGGCTGCAGTGGAAGTCTCCGGAAGACCAGGCAGAGGGCGGCCGCACAGAGGGATGCCCAGAGTCACAGACCTGTCGGAGCTGCTGTTTGTTAGTTCAAGTCCTGCTCTAAGGTGCTCTGGGTCAGCTCTGAGTGACAGGCGATCTGAGGTGCTCTCCAATGCCGGCCACGTGCACGGTTCCTTTGTGCCTAGCCCTGCTGGCGTACCTGCCCAGGGGAGCTCCGTATCCTGGGAGGGGCCTGACCACGAGAGCCCCATGGGCTGCTGGGTAGTTGCACAGGTGAGCTCCGTATCCTGGGACTGGCCGGACCAAAAGAGCTCCGTGGGCGGCTGGGACCTGCCCAGGTGAGCCCCATATCCTGGGAGGGGCCTGACAACGAGAGCCCCATGGGCTGTTGGGCAGTTGCGCAGGTGGGCTCTATAAACTGCAATTGCCCTGACCACGAGAGCCCCGTGGGCTGCTGGGGACCTGGTAAAGGATGTCAGGACACTCAGTGAAGCCACCGAGGATATACATCCAGGAGTCTCTAATTCCTACACCCTGCTGGTCATCCTACCATCCACCAGGACATGCTATTCTGTAGTAGACTTCAATGATGCCTTCTTCTGTATTCCATTGGTCCCAGAAAGGCTCTGCTGCCCTAGTAACCAGATTTGGGAATGGAGAAATGCTGCCGCCTTGTGGCCATTTCCCACAACAGCAGCTTTAAACCCAGTGCTAATGGTCACTAAATATTCACACTCATTGCAGGCCTGTGAATGACACCTGCCCTCAAAAACAATCCTGGGGTCAAAAATTGACCAAAAAA
The DNA here is from genome assembly GCF_964165515.1 of Mesoplodon bidens. Lineage (NCBI taxonomy): Eukaryota > Metazoa > Chordata > Mammalia > Artiodactyla > Ziphiidae > Mesoplodon > Mesoplodon bidens. Next base: position 22,599 of record NW_027672031.1, on the reverse strand, counting down.
TTCAAAAGAGGGCAACCATCCAAGAAGACAATTGCAAGAGGTTAATTGTACTCTCCGTGTTTTTCTGTTTTTCTGTACCAGAAGTTTAAAAAGGCATGGAAAAATGCTGAACATTAGGAAGAATTAAAGGTATGTAAATCCAAATTACAAAAACTTATCAGCTCACACCAGTCAGAATGGCCATCAGCAAAAGTTCTGCAAACAATAAATGCTGAAGGGGTTTTGGAGAAATGCCTACACTTTTTTCAACGTGGGACATGGTAAGAGCCAGTAATGAAAACAAAAATGTGGTGCTTTTTAGAGGTAAATACTGAGCTACCATTCAATCAAGCATACCCACTACTGGGCCTATCGCCTGAGGGGATGAGAATCAAAAAGACACAGGCTGTTTTTCACTGGTCTCGTAGTGGATGAGAGTCTGCCAGCCAATGCAGGGGACATGGGATCATGCCCGGTTAGGGAAGATCACACATGCGGCGGAGCGCCTGGTCCCGTGAGCTATGGCTGCTGGGCCTGCACATCCAGAGCCTGTGCTCCGCAATGGGAGGGTGCACGGAAGCAAGAGGCCCACGTACTGCCAACAAAACAAAACAAAACAAAACAAAACAAAACAAAACGACACAGGCTGGCAATCCTGCACTCCAGCGATATTTACCATAGCCAAAACTTGGAAGCTACGAAAATGTCCATCAATAGAGGAATGCACAAAGAAGAAGTGGTCCATGTACACAATGGAATATGACTCCAATAACAAATATATAAATTCAATTTATAAAACAAACATAAGCAAGGAGACATCAGCTTTGGGGGGCACATTCCACTCTAATATATAACCGAGGAACACCACTGTCAAGATGGTCCGTTTCCCTAGTTACCAGATTGGGAAAAGCAGAAATGCTGCCGCCCTCTGGCCGTTACCTGCAACAGCAGCTTTAAAACCTGTGTTAAGGTTCACTTCATAGGCACCAGTACTGGAGGGCTGTAAATGAAACCTGCCCTCAAAATGTCTTGAGGGAGGTAATGGCCAAACTATTTCTAAGTGTCACACATACTTCACAAAAACCATTTGAAGAGGTAAGCTGTACTCACAGTTTGAAGAAAAGAAGGACATGCCAGACAATCAATTTCAAGGGGTTATGAGACACATGCAAATCCAGCCACAAAGTGGTATCAGCTCACACGAGTCAGAATATACATCAGCAAAAATACTACAAACAATAATCGCTGAAGGTGTTGTGAAGAAGAGCATAACCTCCACCTTAGGTGGGACATAACCTGGTAAGAGCCACTAATGAGAACAGAATGGAGGTGCCTCTACAAGGTAAACGTTTTGCTCCCATAGGATCCAGCAGGCCCACTCCTGGGCCTATAACCTAAGAAGACAGAATTGGAAAGACACAGGCAGGCAAATGTGCATTGCCGCAGCATTACAATAGCCATGACATGGAAGCAACCAAAAAGTCCATCAACAGATGAGTGGACAAAGAAGAACGGGTCCCTATACAGACAGAATATTAGCCAAGGAAAAAAAGGACACAGTGCCATTTGCAGCACCGTAGATGAGTCTAGAGGTAATCACGTGACTTGTAGTAAGTCAGAAACAGAAAGACACATGTCGTATGATATCCCTTATAGGTGTTACTGAAAAATTCACACCAGTGAAGACATTTCCACAGAGAAGGGCTATCACAGATTCATTAAACAAACTGATGGTTCACCAATGGAAAGCTGTGAGGATTGCATACATTAGGATATTGCGCTTCACGGACATATACCAACACAGGTGAAATATATAATCACCAAGCACCTACGGAATAGCAAGAGAAGGCTACTCAACATTCTGTCATAACGTCCATGGGAAAAGGATCCCAGGAAGACCAGACATATGTATATGTGTAAAAGAACCACATCTTGCACACCTACAACAAGCCAAACATTGTAATCAAAGTTGCTGTGATAAAACATAAAAATTAAATTAAAATTATGAACTAGAAGTAGTGAGACACACGTAAGGGGCTTTGACTTGGCACATTCCATTCTAAATGACAAGCTGGAACGCGACTTGCTTTGAGGCTCTGTTGTCCTAGTAACCAGATTTGGTAAAGGAGAACTGCTGCCACCTTGTGGCCGTTTCACACAACAGCAGCTGTAATCCCAGCTCTAATGGTCACTTGATATTCAAAAGAATGGCAGGCCTGTGAATGACACCTGCCCTGAAAACAAATCCTGGGGTCGTATATCGACCCCAAAATACAAAAGACATTCATATTTCAAAACGACAGTTTCAAGAGGCCTATTTTACACACATTTGTGTTCTGCTTCTTTTTCTTTCTTTCTCTTTTTGTTAAAAAACGCGAAAGGAAAAAGGCAACCCTCAGAATGGGAGCAAATGTTTGCAAACGAATCAATGGACAAAGGTTTAATCTCCAATACATATAAACAGCTCATGCAGCTTAATCTTAAAAAAACAAACAACCCAATAGAAAAATGGCTAGAAGATCTAAATAGACACTTCTTCAAAGAAGACACAGAGATGGCCAAGACGCACATGAAATGCTGCTCAACATCTCTCATTATTAGAGAAATGCAAATCAAATCTACAATGAGGTATCACCTCACACCTGTTAGAATGGGCATCATCAGAAAATCTACAAACAACAAATGCTGGGGAGGGTGTGGAGAAAAGGAACCCTCTTCCACTATCGGTGGGAATGTAAAGTGATACAGTCACTATGGAGAACAGTATGGACGTTCCTTAAAAAACTAAATATAGAATTACCATATGATCCAGCAATCCCACTTCTGGGCATATACCCAGAGAAAACCATAAATCAAAAAGACGCACTCACCACAATGTTCACTGCAGAACTATTTACCATAGCCAAGTAATGGAAGCAACCTAAATGCCCACAGCCAGACGAATGGATAAAGATGTCGTGCATACATAAAATGGAATATTACTCAGCCATACAAAGGAATGAAACTGGGTCATTTGTAGAGACGTCGATGGATCTAGAGACTGTCATACAGAGTGAAGTAAGTCGGAAAGAGAAAAACAAATATTGTATATATAATGCATGCATGTGGAACCTAGAAAAATGGTACAGATGAACCGGTTTGCAGGGCAGAAATAGAGACACAGAGGTAGGGAACACACGTATGGACACCAAAGGGACGAAGCCATGGGGTGGTGCTGCTGGGATGAGTTGCGGGATTGGGACTGACTTGTATACATGTATATGTCTAAAATAGATAACTAATAATATCCTGCCGTATAAGTAAAAAAAATTAAATTAAATTACAAAGTTTTTAAAAATAAATAAAATTTAAAAATAAAACAGAAAAAAAGTGCTTCCCTTCACCTGATGTATTTATATGAATGAATCATTTCCATGCTTATATCTATAAATACATAAAAGAGGAATAAAATCTACCTTGAACCAAAAAAAGAAATATACAGAGGAAAACCCTATCAGGCACTTGCTCCAGGGGTAAACAATTCTGAAGATGGTCAGAGGTGGGGAATCATCTACCATGAAGCCAGCAGCCCCCCCGCAAGCAGCTTCCTCATTGCAAAGCTGGGGGCCCATGCCGAGGCGTCTGTGAGTAAACGTGAGCTGAGCCCCAAGCCAGCTGCTGCTAAAGTGTTCCCAGCCTTCTCAAGTAAAACACCTGAATATGTACAAGGACTTGAAAGCCTAGGGGAAGGGCCGTGGAGCCACACCCGTGACAGCATGCAGACCGACTTGGTGCCTGCAGGACACCCAGGATGGTCCTGGCCCCGGGCGCTCTTCTGGAAGCTTTCCATTTCCCTGCCTGAGATATCCCTCCTGTCCCAGACCCAACAGATTTTTTCCTTCCTCACATCTGCCAGTGGAGAAATTCCAGCAGAAGGTAGGGTGACACATCCTCTTCTTTAGCAGGTGGCAGCCTGGCAACTCCTGCAGAAAGTCCAGCAGAGACCCACTCATACCGGGCCCCCCACAAAGCCATGGCCCCTCACTCCCTCCCACCAGCACAGCCCCGAGACTGCTGGTGGGGCAGAGAATATGGCATCAGGCACAGCTGCAGGGGCTCTTGCTCCCTGGAGTGGTGTTTCTACTGACCTCAAGCCAGGCACACCTGGGGAGGGCTGGCTGGCAGTGTCAGGCTTCCCAGTTCAGCTAATCCTCACCCCTCAGGGGCTCACATTGCAGAAAATGGACCTCGCTGAACCGGCCAGGTCCAAGGACCACGTGTGGGCTCCTGAGAGTCAGGATAGACAAGGGGCTGCAGCTCCGGCTTGTTTTCTAATCATTTTCTCTGGCCCATGAGTGGGAGACAACTTCAAGAAGATCCTCTCCTAATGAGAGGAATCCAGGAGTCAGGGAGTCGACGGCTGATAGGTGGAGACAGAGGCCTGGTGTCCAGGCTGCAGTGGAAGTCTCTGGAAGACCAGGCAGAGGGAGGCCGCACAGAGTGATGCCCAGAGTCACAGACCTGTCGGAGCTGCTGTTTGTTAGTTCAAGTCCTGCTCTAAGGTGCTCTGTGTCAGCTCTGAGTGACAGGCGATCTGAGGTGCTCTCCAATGCCGGCCACGTGCACGGTTCCTGTGTGCCTAGCCCTGCTGGCGTAGCTGCCCAGGGGAGCTCCGTATCCTGGGAGGGGCCTGACCACGAGAGCCCCATGGGCTGTTGGGTAGTTGCGCAGGTGCGCTCCATAAACTGCGATTGCCCTGACCACGAGAGCCCCGTGGGCTGCTGGGGACCTGGTAAAGGATGTCAGGACACTCAGTGAAGCCACCGAGGATATACATCCAGGAGTCTCTAATTCCTACACCCTGCTGGTCATTCTACCATCCACCAGGACATGCTATTCTGTAGTAGACTTCAATGATGCCTTCTTCTGTATTCCACTGGTCCCAGAAAGGCTCTGCTGCCCTAGTAACCAGATTTGGGAATGGAGAAATGCTGCCGCCTTGTGGCCATTTCCCACAACAGCAGCTTTAAACCCAGTGCTAATGGTCACTAAATATTCACACTCATTGCAGGCCTGTGAATGACACCTGCCCTCAAAAACAATCCTGGGGTCAAAAATTGACCAAAAAATTCAAAAGAGGGCAACCATCCAAGAAGACAATTGCAAGAGGTTAATTGTACTCTCCGTGTTTTTCTGTTTTTCTGTACCAGAAGTTTAAAAAGGCATGGAAAAATGCTGAACATCAGGATGAATTAAAGGTATGTAAATCCAAATTACAAAAACTTATCAGCTCACACCAGTCAGAATGGCCATCAGCAAAAGTCCTGCAAACAATAAATGCTGAAGGGGTTTTGGAGAAATGCCTACACTTGGTTCAACGTGGGACATGGTAAGAGCCAGTAATGAAAACAAAAATGTGGTGCTTTGTAAAGGTAAATACTGAGCTACCATTCAATCAAGCATACCCACTGCTGGGCCTATCGCCTGAGGGGATGAGAATCAAAAAGACACAGGCTGGTTTTCACCGGTGGCGTAGTGGATGAGAGTCTGCCTGCCAATGCAGGGGACATGGGATCATGCCCGGTTAGGGAAGATCACACATGCCACGGAGCGCCTGGTCCCGTGAGCTATGGCTGCTGGGCCTGCACATCCAGAGCCTGTGCTCTGCAATGGGAGGGTGCACGGAAGCAAGAGGCCCACGTACTGCAAAAAAAAAAAAAAAAAAAAAAAACGACACACGCTGGCAATCGTGCACTCCAGCGATATTTACCATAGCCAAAACATGGAAGCTACGAAAATGTCCATCAATAGAGGAATGCACAAAGAAGAAGTGGTCCATGTACACAATGGAATATGACTCCAATAAAAAATATATAAATTCAAATTATAAAACAAACATAAGTAAAGAGACATCAGCTTTGGGGGGCACATTCCACTCTAATATATAACCGAGGAACACCACTGCCAAGATGGTCTGTTTCCCTAGTTACCCGATTGGGAAAAGCAGAAATGCTGCCGCCTTCTGGCCATTACCTGCAACAGCAGCTTTAAAACCTGTGTTAAGGTTCACTTCATAGGCACCAGTACTGGAGGGCTGTAAATGAAACCTGCCCTCAAAATGTCTTGAGGGAGGTAATGGCCAAACTATTTCTAAGTGTCCCACATACTTCACAAAAACAATTTGAAGAGGTAAGCTGTACTCACAGTTTGAAGAAAAGAAGGACATGCCAGACAATCAATTTCAAGGGGTTATGAGACACATGCAAATCCAACCACAAAGTGGTATCAGCTCACACGAGTCAGAATATACCTCAGCAAAAATACTACAAACAATAATCGCTGAAGGTGTTGTGAAGAAGAGCATAACCTCAACCTTAGGTGGGACATAACCTGGTAAGAGCCACTGATGAGAACAGAATGGAGGTGCCTCTACAAGGTAAACGTTTTGCTACCATAGGATCCAGCAGGCCCACTCCTGGGCCTATAACCTAAGAAGACAGAATTGGAAAGACACAGGCAGGCAAATGTGCATTGCCGCAGCCTTACAATAGCCATGACATGGAAGCAACCAAAAAGTCCATCAACAGATGAGTGGAGAAAGAAGAACTGTCCATATACAGAAAGAATATTAGCCATGGAAAAAAAGGACACGGTGCCATTTGCAGCACCGTAGATGAGTCTAGAGGTAATCACGTGACTTGTAGTAAGTCAGAAACAGAAAGACACATGTCGTGTGATATCACTTATAGGTGTTACTGAAAAATTGACACCAGTGAAGACATTTCCACAGAGAAGGGCAATCACAGATTCATTAAACAAACTGATGGTTCACCAATGGAAAGGTGTGAGGATTGCATACATTAGGATATTGCGCTTCACGGACATATACAAACGCAGGTGAAATATATAATCACCAAACACCTACGGAATACCAAGAGAAGGCTACTCAACATTCTGTCATAACGTACATGGGAAAAGGATCCCAGGAAGAACAGACATATGTATATGTGTAAAAGAACCACATCTTGCACACCTACAACAAGCCAAACATTGTAATCAAACTTGCTGTGATAAAACATAAAAATTAAATTAAAACTATGAACTAGAAGTAGTGAGACAAACGTAAGGGGCTTTTACCTGGCACATTCCATTCTAAATGACAAGCTGGAACGAGACTTGCATTGAGGCTCTGTTGTCCTAGTAACCAGATTTGGTAAAGGAGAACTGCTGCCACCTTGTGGCCGTTTCTCACAACAGCAGCTTTAATCCCAGCGCTAATGGTCACTTGATATTCAAAAGAATGGCAGGCCTGTGAATGACACCTGCCCTGAAAACAAATCCTGGGGTCGTATATCGACCCCAAAATACAAAAGACGTTCATATTTCAAAACGACAGTTTCAAGAGGCCTATCTTACACACATTTGTGTTCTGCTTCTTTTTCTTTCTTTCTTTTTTTTGTTACAAAACGGGAAAGGAAAAAGGCAACCCTCAGAATGGGAGCAAATATTTGCAAACGAATCAATGGACAAAGGTTTAATCTCCAATACATATAAACAGCTCATGCAGCTTAATCTTAAAAAAACAAACAACCCAAAACAAAAATGGCTAGAAGATCTAAATAGACACTTCTTCAAAGAAGACACAGAGATGGCCAAGACGCACATGAAATGCTGCTCAACATCTCTCATTATTAGAGAAATGCAAATCAAACCTACAATGAGGTATCACCTCACACCTGTTAGAATGGGCATCATCAGAAAATCTACAGACAACAAATGCTGGGGAGGGTGTGGAGGAAAGGAACCCTCTTCCACTCTCGGTGGGAATGTAAAGCGATACAGTCACTATGGAGAACAGTATGGACGTTCCTTTAAAAACTAAATATAGAATTACCATATGATCCAGCAATCCCACTTCTGGGCATATACCCAGAGAAAACCATAAATCAAAAGGACCCATTCACCACAATGTTCATTGCAGAACTCTTTACCATAGCCAGGTAATGGAAGCAACCTAAATGCCCACAGCCAGACGAATGGATAAAGATGTCGTGCATATATAAAATGGAATATTACTCAGCCATGCAAACGAATGAAACTGGGTCATTTGTAGAGATGTCGATGGATCTAGAGACTGTCATACAGAGTGAAGTAAGTCGGAAAGAGAAAAACAAATATTGTATATATAATGCATACATGTGGAACCGAGAAAAATGGTACAGATGAACCGGTTTGCAGGGCAGAAATAGAGACACAGAGGTAGAGAACACACGTATGGACACCAAAGGGGCGAAGCCATGGGGTGGTGCTGCTGGGATGAGTTGTGGGATTGGGATTGACTTGTATACGTGTATATGTCTAAAATAGATAACTAATAATATCCTGCCGTATAAGTAAAAAAAATTAAATTAAATTACAAAGTTTTTAAAAATAAATAAAATTTAAAAATAAAACAGAAAAAAAGTGCTTCCCTTCACCTGATGTATTTATATGAATGAATTATTTCCATGCTAATATCTATAAATACATAAAAGAGGAATAAAATCTACCTTGAACCAAAAAAAAGAAATATACAGAGGAAAGCCCTATCAGGCACTTGCTCCAGGGGTAAACAATTCTGAAGATGGTCAGAGGTGGGGAATCATCTACCATGAAGCCAGCAGCCCCCCCGCAATCAGCTTCCTCATTGCAAAGCTGGGGGCCCATGCCGAGGCGTCTGTGAGTAAACGTGAGCTGAGCCCCAAGCCAGCTGCTGCTAAACTGTTCCCAGCCTTCTCAAGTAAAACACCTGAATATGTACAAGGACTTGAAAGCCTAGGGGAAGGGCCGTGGAGCCACACCAGTGACAGCATGCAGACCGACTTGGTGCCTGCAGGACAGCCAGGATGGTCCTGGCCCCGGGCGCTCTTCTGGAAGCTTTCCATTTCCCTGCCTGAGATACCCCTCCTGTCCCAGACCCAACAGATTTTTTCCTTCCTCACCTCTGCCAGTGGAGAAATTCCAGCAGAAGGTATGGTGACACATCCTCTTCTTTAGCAGGTGGCAGCCTGGCAACTCCTGCAGAAAGTCCAGCAGAGACCCACTCACACCGGGACCCCCACAAAGCCGTGGCCCCTCCCTCCCTCCCACCAGCACAGCCCCGAGACTGCTGATGGGGCAGAGGATATGGCATCAGGCACAGCTGCAGGGGCTCTTGCTCTCTGGAGTGGTGTTTCTATTGACCTCAACCCAGGCACACCTGGGGAGGGCTGGGTCACAGTGTCAGGCTGCCCAGTTCAGCTAATCCTCACCCCTCAGGGGCTCACATTGCAGAAAATGGACCTCGCTGAACCGGCCAGGTCCAAGGAACACGTGTGGGCTCCTGAGAGTCAGGATAGACAAGGGGCTGCAGCTCCGGCTTGTTTTCTAATCATTTTCTCTGGCCCATGAGTGGGAGACAACTTCAAGAAGATCCTCTCCTAATGAGAGGAATCCAGGAGTCAGGGAGACGACGGCTGATAGGTGGAGACAGAGGCCTGGTGCCCAGGCTGCAGTGGAAGTCTCCGGAAGACCAGGCAGAGGGCGGCCGCACAGAGGGATGCCCAGAGTCACAGACCTGTCGGAGCTGCTGTTTGTTAGTTCAAGTCCTGCTCTAAGGTGCTCTGGGTCAGCTCTGAGTGACAGGCGATCTGAGGTGCTCTCCAATGCCGGCCACGTGCACGGTTCCTTTGTGCCTAGCCCTGCTGGCGTACCTGCCCAGGGGAGCTCCGTATCCTGGGAGGGGCCTGACCACGAGAGCCCCATGGGCTGCTGGGTAGTTGCACAGGTGAGCTCCGTATCCTGGGACTGGCCGGACCAAAAGAGCTCCGTGGGCGGCTGGGACCTGCCCAGGTGAGCCCCATATCCTGGGAGGGGCCTGACAACGAGAGCCCCATGGGCTGTTGGGCAGTTGCGCAGGTGGGCTCTATAAACTGCAATTGCCCTGACCACGAGAGCCCCGTGGGCTGCTGGGGACCTGGTAAAGGATGTCAGGACACTCAGTGAAGCCACCGAGGATATACATCCAGGAGTCTCTAATTCCTACACCCTGCTGGTCATCCTACCATCCACCAGGACATGCTATTCTGTAGTAGACTTCAATGATGCCTTCTTCTGTATTCCATTGGTCCCAGAAAGGCTCTGCTGCCCTAGTAACCAGATTTGGGAATGGAGAAATGCTGCCGCCTTGTGGCCATTTCCCACAACAGCAGCTTTAAACCCAGTGCTAATGGTCACTAAATATTCACACTCATTGCAGGCCTGTGAATGACACCTGCCCTCAAAAACAATCCTGGGGTCAAAAATTGACCAAAAAATTCAAAAGAGGGCAACCATCCAAGAAGACAATTGCAAGAGGTTAATTGTACTCTCCGTGTTTTTCTGTTTTTCTGTACCAGAAGTTTAAAAAGGCATGGAAAAATGCTGAACATCAGGATGAATTAAAGGTATGTAAATCCAAATTACAAAAACTTATCAGCTCACACCAGTCAGAATGGCCATCAGCAAAAGTCCTGCAAACAATAAATGCTGAAGGGGTTTTGGAGAAATGCCTACACTTGGTTCAACGTGGGACATGGTAAGAGCCAGTAATGAAAACAAAAATGTGGTGCTTTGTAAAGGTAAATACTGAGCTACCATTCAATCAAGCATACCCACTGCTGGGCCTATCGCCTGAGGGGATGAGAATCAAAAAGACACAGGCTGGTTTTCACCGGTGGCGTAGTGGATGAGAGTCTGCCTGCCAATGCAGGGGACATGGGATCATGCCCGGTTAGGGAAGATCACACATGCCACGGAGCGCCTGGTCCCGTGAGCTATGGCTGCTGGGCCTGCACATCCAGAGCCTGTGCTCTGCAATGGGAGGGTGCACGGAAGCAAGAGGCCCACGTACTGCAAAAAAAAAAAAAAAAAAAAAACGACACACGCTGGCAATCGTGCACTCCAGCGATATTTACCATAGCCAAAACATGGAAGCTACGAAAATGTCCATCAATAGAGGAATGCACAAAGAAGAAGTGGTCCATGTACACAATGGAATATGACTCCAATAAAAAATATATAAATTCAAATTATAAAACAAACATAAGTAAAGAGACATCAGCTTTGGGGGGCACATTCCACTCTAATATATAACCGAGGAACACCACTGCCAAGATGGTCTGTTTCCCTAGTTACCCGATTGGGAAAAGCAGAAATGCTGCCGCCTTCTGGCCATTACCTGCAACAGCAGCTTTAAAACCTGTGTTAAGGTTCACTTCATAGGCACCAGTACTGGAGGGCTGTAAATGAAACCTGCCCTCAAAATGTCTTGAGGGAGGTAATGGCCAAACTATTTCTAAGTGTCCCACATACTTCACAAAAACAATTTGAAGAGGTAAGCTGTACTCACAGTTTGAAGAAAAGAAGGACATGCCAGACAATCAATTTCAAGGGGTTATGAGACACATGCAAATCCAACCACAAAGTGGTATCAGCTCACACGAGTCAGAATATACCTCAGCAAAAATACTACAAACAATAATCGCTGAAGGTGTTGTGAAGAAGAGCATAACCTCAACCTTAGGTGGGACATAACCTGGTAAGAGCCACTGATGAGAACAGAATGGAGGTGCCTCTACAAGGTAAACGTTTTGCTACCATAGGATCCAGCAGGCCCACTCCTGGGCCTATAACCTAAGAAGACAGAATTGGAAAGACACAGGCAGGCAAATGTGCATTGCCGCAGCCTTACAATAGCCATGACATGGAAGCAACCAAAAAGTCCATCAACAGATGAGTGGAGAAAGAAGAACTGTCCATATACAGAAAGAATATTAGCCATGGAAAAAAAGGACACGGTGCCATTTGCAGCACCGTAGATGAGTCTAGAGGTAATCACGTGACTTGTAGTAAGTCAGAAACAGAAAGACACATGTCGTGTGATATCACTTATAGGTGTTACTGAAAAATTGACACCAGTGAAGACATTTCCACAGAGAAGGGCAATCACAGATTCATTAAACAAACTGATGGTTCACCAATGGAAAGGTGTGAGGATTGCATACATTAGGATATTGCGCTTCACGGACATATACAAACGCAGGTGAAATATATAATCACCAAACACCTACGGAATACCAAGAGAAGGCTACTCAACATTCTGTCATAACGTACATGGGAAAAGGATCCCAGGAAGAACAGACATATGTATATGTGTAAAAGAACCACATCTTGCACACCTACAACAAGCCAAACATTGTAATCAAACTTGCTGTGATAAAACATAAAAATTAAATTAAAACTATGAACTAGAAGTAGTGAGACAAACGTAAGGGGCTTTTACCTGGCACATTCCATTCTAAATGACAAGCTGGAACGAGACTTGCATTGAGGCTCTGTTGTCCTAGTAACCAGATTTGGTAAAGGAGAACTGCTGCCACCTTGTGGCCGTTTCTCACAACAGCAGCTTTAATCCCAGCGCTAATGGTCACTTGATATTCAAAAGAATGGCAGGCCTGTGAATGACACCTGCCCTGAAAACAAATCCTGGGGTCGTATATCGACCCCAAAATACAAAAGACGTTCATATTTCAAAACGACAGTTTCAAGAGGCCTATCTTACACACATTTGTGTTCTGCTTCTTTTTCTTTCTTTCTTTTTTTTGTTACAAAACGGGAAAGGAAAAAGGCAACCCTCAGAATGGGAGCAAATATTTGCAAACGAATCAATGGACAAAGGTTTAATCTCCAATACATATAAACAGCTCATGCAGCTTAATCTTAAAAAAACAAACAACCCAAAACAAAAATGGCTAGAAGATCTAAATAGACACTTCTTCAAAGAAGACACAGAGATGGCCAAGACGCACATGAAATGCTGCTCAACATCTCTCATTATTAGAGAAATGCAAATCAAACCTACAATGAGGTATCACCTCACACCTGTTAGAATGGGCATCATCAGAAAATCTACAGACAACAAATGCTGGGGAGGGTGTGGAGGAAAGGAACCCTCTTCCACTCTCGGTGGGAATGTAAAGCGATACAGTCACTATGGAGAACAGTATGGACGTTCCTTTAAAAACTAAATATAGAATTACCATATGATCCAGCAATCCCACTTCTGGGCATATACCCAGAGAAAACCATAAATCAAAAGGACCCATTCACCACAATGTTCATTGCAGAACTCTTTACCATAGCCAGGTAATGGAAGCAACCTAAATGCCCACAGCCAGACGAATGGATAAAGATGTCGTGCATATATAAAATGGAATATTACTCAGCCATGCAAACGAATGAAACTGGGTCATTTGTAGAGATGTCGATGGATCTAGAGACTGTCATACAGAGTGAAGTAAGTCGGAAAGAGAAAAACAAATATTGTATATATAATGCATACATGTGGAACCGAGAAAAATGGTACAGATGAACCGGTTTGCAGGGCAGAAATAGAGACACAGAGGTAGAGAACACACGTATGGACACCAAAGGGGCGAAGCCATGGGGTGGTGCTGCTGGGATGAGTTGTGGGATTGGGATTGACTTGTATACGTGTATATGTCTAAAATAGATAACTAATAATATCCTGCCGTATAAGTAAAAAAAATTAAATTAAATTACAAAGTTTTTAAAAATAAATAAAATTTAAAAATAAAACAGAAAAAAAGTGCTTCCCTTCACCTGATGTATTTATATGAATGAATTATTTCCATGCTAATATCTATAAATACATAAAAGAGGAATAAAATCTACCTTGAACCAAAAAAAAGAAATATACAGAGGAAAGCCCTATCAGGCACTTGCTCCAGGGGTAAACAATTCTGAAGATGGTCAGAGGTGGGGAATCATCTACCATGAAGCCAGCAGCCCCCCCGCAATCAGCTTCCTCATTGCAAAGCTGGGGGCCCATGCCGAGGCGTCTGTGAGTAAACGTGAGCTGAGCCCCAAGCCAGCTGCTGCTAAACTGTTCCCAGCCTTCTCAAGTAAAACACCTGAATATGTACAAGGACTTGAAAGCCTAGGGGAAGGGCCGTGGAGCCACACCAGTGACAGCATGCAGACCGACTTGGTGCCTGCAGGACAGCCAGGATGGTCCTGGCCCCGGGCGCTCTTCTGGAAGCTTTCCATTTCCCTGCCTGAGATACCCCTCCTGTCCCAGACCCAACAGATTTTTTCCTTCCTCACCTCTGCCAGTGGAGAAATTCCAGCAGAAGGTATGGTGACACATCCTCTTCTTTAGCAGGTGGCAGCCTGGCAACTCCTGCAGAAAGTCCAGCAGAGACCCACTCACACCGGGACCCCCACAAAGCCGTGGCCCCTCCCTCCCTCCCACCAGCACAGCCCCGAGACTGCTGATGGGGCAGAGGATATGGCATCAGGCACAGCTGCAGGGGCTCTTGCTCTCTGGAGTGGTGTTTCTATTGACCTCAACCCAGGCACACCTGGGGAGGGCTGGGTCACAGTGTCAGGCTGCCCAGTTCAGCTAATCCTCACCCCTCAGGGGCTCACATTGCAGAAAATGGACCTCGCTGAACCGGCCAGGTCCAAGGAACACGTGTGGGCTCCTGAGAGTCAGGATAGACAAGGGGCTGCAGCTCCGGCTTGTTTTCTAATCATTTTCTCTGGCCCATGAGTGGGAGACAACTTCAAGAAGATCCTCTCCTAATGAGAGGAATCCAGGAGTCAGGGAGACGACGGCTGATAGGTGGAGACAGAGGCCTGGTGCCCAGGCTGCAGTGGAAGTCTCCGGAAGACCAGGCAGAGGGCGGCCGCACAGAGGGATGCCCAGAGTCACAGACCTGTCGGAGCTGCTGTTTGTTAGTTCAAGTCCTGCTCTAAGGTGCTCTGGGTCAGCTCTGAGTGACAGGCGATCTGAGGTGCTCTCCAATGCCGGCCACGTGCACGGTTCCTTTGTGCCTAGCCCTGCTGGCGTACCTGCCCAGGGGAGCTCCGTATCCTGGGAGGGGCCTGACCACGAGAGCCCCATGGGCTGCTGGGTAGTTGCACAGGTGAGCTCCGTATCCTGGGACTGGCCGGACCAAAAGAGCTCCGTGGGCGGCTGGGACCTGCCCAGGTGAGCCCCATATCCTGGGAGGGGCCTGACAACGAGAGCCCCATGGGCTGTTGGGCAGTTGCGCAGGTGGGCTCTATAAACTGCAATTGCCCTGACCACGAGAGCCCCGTGGGCTGCTGGGGACCTGGTAAAGGATGTCAGGACACTCAGTGAAGCCACCGAGGATATACATCCAGGAGTCTCTAATTCCTACACCCTGCTGGTCATTCTACCATCCACCAGGACATGCTATTCTGTAGTAGACTTCAATGATGCCTTCTTCTGTATTCCACTGGTCCCAGAAAGGCTCTGCTGCCCTAGTAACCAGATTTGGGAATGGAGAAATGCTGCCGCCTTGTGGCCATTTCCCACAACAGCAGCTTTAAACCCAGTGCTAATGGTCACTAAATATTCACACTCATTGCAGGCCTGTGAATGACACCTGCCCTCAAAAACAATCCTGGGGTCAAAAATTGACCAAAAAATTCAAAAGAGGGCAACCATCCAAGAAGACAATTGCAAGAGGTTAATTGTACTCTCCGTGTTTTTCTGTTTTTCTGTACCAGAAGTTTAAAAAGGCATGGAAAAATGCTGAACATCAGGATGAATTAAAGGTATGTAAATCCAAATTACAAAAACTTATCAGCTCACACCAGTCAGAATGGCCATCAGCAAAAGTCCTGCAAACAATAAATGCTGAAGGGGTTTTGGAGAAATGCCTACACTTGGTTCAACGTGGGACATGGTAAGAGCCAGTAATGAAAACAAAAATGTGGTGCTTTGTAAAGGTAAATACTGAGCTACCATTCAATCAAGCATACCCACTGCTGGGCCTATCGCCTGAGGGGATGAGAATCAAAAAGACACAGGCTGGTTTTCACCGGTGGCGTAGTGGATGAGAGTCTGCCTGCCAATGCAGGGGACATGGGATCATGCCCGGTTAGGGAAGATCACACATGCCACGGAGCGCCTGGTCCCGTGAGCTATGGCTGCTGGGCCTGCACATCCAGAGCCTGTGCTCTGCAATGGGAGGGTGCACGGAAGCAAGAGGCCCACGTACTGCAAAAAAAAAAAAAAAAAAAAAACGACACACGCTGGCAATCGTGCACTCCAGCGATATTTACCATAGCCAAAACATGGAAGCTACGAAAATGTCCATCAATAGAGGAATGCACAAAGAAGAAGTGGTCCATGTACACAATGGAATATGACTCCAATAAAAAATATATAAATTCAAATTATAAAACAAACATAAGTAAAGAGACATCAGCTTTGGGGGGCACATTCCACTCTAATATATAACCGAGGAACACCACTGCCAAGATGGTCTGTTTCCCTAGTTACCCGATTGGGAAAAGCAGAAATGCTGCCGCCTTCTGGCCATTACCTGCAACAGCAGCTTTAAAACCTGTGTTAAGGTTCACTTCATAGGCACCAGTACTGGAGGGCTGTAAATGAAACCTGCCCTCAAAATGTCTTGAGGGAGGTAATGGCCAAACTATTTCTAAGTGTCCCACATACTTCACAAAAACAATTTGAAGAGGTAAGCTGTACTCACAGTTTGAAGAAAAGAAGGACATGCCAGACAATCAATTTCAAGGGGTTATGAGACACATGCAAATCCAACCACAAAGTGGTATCAGCTCACACGAGTCAGAATATACCTCAGCAAAAATACTACAAACAATAATCGCTGAAGGTGTTGTGAAGAAGAGCATAACCTCAACCTTAGGTGGGACATAACCTGGTAAGAGCCACTGATGAGAACAGAATGGAGGTGCCTCTACAAGGTAAACGTTTTGCTACCATAGGATCCAGCAGGCCCACTCCTGGGCCTATAACCTAAGAAGACAGAATTGGAAAGACACAGGCAGGCAAATGTGCATTGCCGCAGCCTTACAATAGCCATGACATGGAAGCAACCAAAAAGTCCATCAACAGATGAGTGGAGAAAGAAGAACTGTCCATATACAGAAAGAATATTAGCCATGGAAAAAAAGGACACGGTGCCATTTGCAGCACCGTAGATGAGTCTAGAGGTAATCACGTGACTTGTAGTAAGTCAGAAACAGAAAGACACATGTCGTGTGATATCACTTATAGGTGTTACTGAAAAATTGACACCAGTGAAGACATTTCCACAGAGAAGGGCAATCACAGATTCATTAAACAAACTGATGGTTCACCAATGGAAAGGTGTGAGGATTGCATACATTAGGATATTGCGCTTCACGGACATATACAAACGCAGGTGAAATATATAATCACCAAACACCTACGGAATACCAAGAGAAGGCTACTCAACATTCTGTCATAACGTACATGGGAAAAGGATCCCAGGAAGAACAGACATATGTATATGTGTAAAAGAACCACATCTTGCACACCTACAACAAGCCAAACATTGTAATCAAACTTGCTGTGATAAAACATAAAAATTAAATTAAAACTATGAACTAGAAGTAGTGAGACAAACGTAAGGGGCTTTTACCTGGCACATTCCATTCTAAATGACAAGCTGGAACGAGACTTGCATTGAGGCTCTGTTGTCCTAGTAACCAGATTTGGTAAAGGAGAACTGCTGCCACCTTGTGGCCGTTTCTCACAACAGCAGCTTTAATCCCAGCGCTAATGGTCACTTGATATTCAAAAGAATGGCAGGCCTGTGAATGACACCTGCCCTGAAAACAAATCCTGGGGTCGTATATCGACCCCAAAATACAAAAGACGTTCATATTTCAAAACGACAGTTTCAAGAGGCCTATCTTACACACATTTGTGTTCTGCTTCTTTTTCTTTCTTTCTTTTTTTTGTTACAAAACGGGAAAGGAAAAAGGCAACCCTCAGAATGGGAGCAAATATTTGCAAACGAATCAATGGACAAAGGTTTAATCTCCAATACATATAAACAGCTCATGCAGCTTAATCTTAAAAAAACAAACAACCCAAAACAAAAATGGCTAGAAGATCTAAATAGACACTTCTTCAAAGAAGACACAGAGATGGCCAAGACGCACATGAAATGCTGCTCAACATCTCTCATTATTAGAGAAATGCAAATCAAACCTACAATGAGGTATCACCTCACACCTGTTAGAATGGGCATCATCAGAAAATCTACAGACAACAAATGCTGGGGAGGGTGTGGAGGAAAGGAACCCTCTTCCACTCTCGGTGGGAATGTAAAGCGATACAGTCACTATGGAGAACAGTATGGACGTTCCTTTAAAAACTAAATATAGAATTACCATATGATCCAGCAATCCCACTTCTGGGCATATACCCAGAGAAAACCATAAATCAAAAGGACCCATTCACCACAATGTTCATTGCAGAACTCTTTACCATAGCCAGGTAATGGAAGCAACCTAAATGCCCACAGCCAGACGAATGGATAAAGATGTCGTGCATATATAAAATGGAATATTACTCAGCCATGCAAACGAATGAAACTGGGTCATTTGTAGAGATGTCGATGGATCTAGAGACTGTCATACAGAGTGAAGTAAGTCGGAAAGAGAAAAACAAATATTGTATATATAATGCATACATGTGGAACCGAGAAAAATGGTACAGATGAACCGGTTTGCAGGGCAGAAATAGAGACACAGAGGTAGAGAACACACGTATGGACACCAAAGGGGCGAAGCCATGGGGTGGTGCTGCTGGGATGAGTTGTGGGATTGGGATTGACTTGTATACGTGTATATGTCTAAAATAGATAACTAATAATATCCTGCCGTATAAGTAAAAAAAATTAAATTAAATTACAAAGTTTTTAAAAATAAATAAAATTTAAAAATAAAACAGAAAAAAAGTGCTTCCCTTCACCTGATGTATTTATATGAATGAATTATTTCCATGCTAATATCTATAAATACATAAAAGAGGAATAAAATCTACCTTGAACCAAAAAAAAGAAATATACAGAGGAAAGCCCTATCAGGCACTTGCTCCAGGGGTAAACAATTCTGAAGATGGTCAGAGGTGGGGAATCATCTACCATGAAGCCAGCAGCCCCCCCGCAATCAGCTTCCTCATTGCAAAGCTGGGGGCCCATGCCGAGGCGTCTGTGAGTAAACGTGAGCTGAGCCCCAAGCCAGCTGCTGCTAAACTGTTCCCAGCCTTCTCAAGTAAAACACCTGAATATGTACAAGGACTTGAAAGCCTAGGGGAAGGGCCGTGGAGCCACACCAGTGACAGCATGCAGACCGACTTGGTGCCTGCAGGACAGCCAGGATGGTCCTGGCCCCGGGCGCTCTTCTGGAAGCTTTCCATTTCCCTGCCTGAGATACCCCTCCTGTCCCAGACCCAACAGATTTTTTCCTTCCTCACCTCTGCCAGTGGAGAAATTCCAGCAGAAGGTATGGTGACACATCCTCTTCTTTAGCAGGTGGCAGCCTGGCAACTCCTGCAGAAAGTCCAGCAGAGACCCACTCACACCGGGACCCCCACAAAGCCGTGGCCCCTCCCTCCCTCCCACCAGCACAGCCCCGAGACTGCTGATGGGGCAGAGGATATGGCATCAGGCACAGCTGCAGGGGCTCTTGCTCTCTGGAGTGGTGTTTCTATTGACCTCAACCCAGGCACACCTGGGGAGGGCTGGGTCACAGTGTCAGGCTGCCCAGTTCAGCTAATCCTCACCCCTCAGGGGCTCACATTGCAGAAAATGGACCTCGCTGAACCGGCCAGGTCCAAGGAACACGTGTGGGCTCCTGAGAGTCAGGATAGACAAGGGGCTGCAGCTCCGGCTTGTTTTCTAATCATTTTCTCTGGCCCATGAGTGGGAGACAACTTCAAGAAGATCCTCTCCTAATGAGAGGAATCCAGGAGTCAGGGAGACGACGGCTGATAGGTGGAGACAGAGGCCTGGTGCCCAGGCTGCAGTGGAAGTCTCCGGAAGACCAGGCAGAGGGCGGCCGCACAGAGGGATGCCCAGAGTCACAGACCTGTCGGAGCTGCTGTTTGTTAGTTCAAGTCCTGCTCTAAGGTGCTCTGGGTCAGCTCTGAGTGACAGGCGATCTGAGGTGCTCTCCAATGCCGGCCACGTGCACGGTTCCTTTGTGCCTAGCCCTGCTGGCGTACCTGCCCAGGGGAGCTCCGTATCCTGGGAGGGGCCTGACCACGAGAGCCCCATGGGCTGCTGGGTAGTTGCACAGGTGAGCTCCGTATCCTGGGACTGGCCGGACCAAAAGAGCTCCGTGGGCGGCTGGGACCTGCCCAGGTGAGCCCCATATCCTGGGAGGGGCCTGACAACGAGAGCCCCATGGGCTGTTGGGCAGTTGCGCAGGTGGGCTCTATAAACTGCAATTGCCCTGACCACGAGAGCCCCGTGGGCTGCTGGGGACCTGGTAAAGGATGTCAGGACACTCAGTGAAGCCACCGAGGATATACATCCAGGAGTCTCTAATTCCTACACCCTGCTGGTCATTCTACCATCCACCAGGACATGCTATTCTGTAGTAGACTTCAATGATGCCTTCTTCTGTATTCCACTGGTCCCAGAAAGGCTCTGCTGCCCTAGTAACCAGATTTGGGAATGGAGAAATGCTGCCGCCTTGTGGCCATTTCCCACAACAGCAGCTTTAAACCCAGTGCTAATGGTCACTAAATATTCACACTCATTGCAGGCCTGTGAATGACACCTGCCCTCAAAAACAATCCTGGGGTCAAAAATTGACCAAAAAATTCAAAAGAGGGCAACCATCCAAGAAGACAATTGCAAGAGGTTAATTGTACTCTCCGTGTTTTTCTGTTTTTCTGTACCAGAAGTTTAAAAAGGCATGGAAAAATGCTGAACATCAGGATGAATTAAAGGTATGTAAATCCAAATTACAAAAACTTATCAGCTCACACCAGTCAGAATGGCCATCAGCAAAAGTCCTGCAAACAATAAATGCTGAAGGGGTTTTGGAGAAATGCCTACACTTGGTTCAACGTGGGACATGGTAAGAGCCAGTAATGAAAACAAAAATGTGGTGCTTTGTAAAGGTAAATACTGAGCTACCATTCAATCAAGCATACCCACTGCTGGGCCTATCGCCTGAGGGGATGAGAATCAAAAAGACACAGGCTGGTTTTCACCGGTGGCGTAGTGGATGAGAGTCTGCCTGCCAATGCAGGGGACATGGGATCATGCCCGGTTAGGGAAGATCACACATGCCACGGAGCGCCTGGTCCCGTGAGCTATGGCTGCTGGGCCTGCACATCCAGAGCCTGTGCTCTGCAATGGGAGGGTGCACGGAAGCAAGAGGCCCACGTACTGCAAAAAAAAAAAAAAAAAAAAAAACGACACACGCTGGCAATCGTGCACTCCAGCGATATTTACCATAGCCAAAACATGGAAGCTACGAAAATGTCCATCAATAGAGGAATGCACAAAGAAGAAGTGGTCCATGTACACAATGGAATATGACTCCAATAAAAAATATATAAATTCAAATTATAAAACAAACATAAGTAAAGAGACATCAGCTTTGGGGGGCACATTCCACTCTAATATATAACCGAGGAACACCACTGCCAAGATGGTCTGTTTCCCTAGTTACCCGATTGGGAAAAGCAGAAATGCTGCCGCCTTCTGGCCATTACCTGCAACAGCAGCTTTAAAACCTGTGTTAAGGTTCACTTCATAGGCACCAGTACTGGAGGGCTGTAAATGAAACCTGCCCTCAAAATGTCTTGAGGGAGGTAATGGCCAAACTATTTCTAAGTGTCCCACATACTTCACAAAAACAATTTGAAGAGGTAAGCTGTACTCACAGTTTGAAGAAAAGAAGGACATGCCAGACAATCAATTTCAAGGGGTTATGAGACACATGCAAATCCAACCACAAAGTGGTATCAGCTCACACGAGTCAGAATATACCTCAGCAAAAATACTACAAACAATAATCGCTGAAGGTGTTGTGAAGAAGAGCATAACCTCAACCTTAGGTGGGACATAACCTGGTAAGAGCCACTGATGAGAACAGAATGGAGGTGCCTCTACAAGGTAAACGTTTTGCTACCATAGGATCCAGCAGGCCCACTCCTGGGCCTATAACCTAAGAAGACAGAATTGGAAAGACACAGGCAGGCAAATGTGCATTGCCGCAGCCTTACAATAGCCATGACATGGAAGCAACCAAAAAGTCCATCAACAGATGAGTGGAGAAAGAAGAACTGTCCATATACAGAAAGAATATTAGCCATGGAAAAAAAGGACACGGTGCCATTTGCAGCACCGTAGATGAGTCTAGAGGTAATCACGTGACTTGTAGTAAGTCAGAAACAGAAAGACACATGTCGTGTGATATCACTTATAGGTGTTACTGAAAAATTGACACCAGTGAAGACATTTCCACAGAGAAGGGCAATCACAGATTCATTAAACAAACTGATGGTTCACCAATGGAAAGGTGTGAGGATTGCATACATTAGGATATTGCGCTTCACGGACATATACAAACGCAGGTGAAATATATAATCACCAAACACCTACGGAATACCAAGAGAAGGCTACTCAACATTCTGTCATAACGTACATGGGAAAAGGATCCCAGGAAGAACAGACATATGTATATGTGTAAAAGAACCACATCTTGCAC